>NW_027618896.1:0-58114 GCF_964187855.1 Myxine glutinosa | reverse complement strand
AAAAGTGGTCTTTCAACACTAACACAAGTGCGAAAAGTGGTTTTTCAACACTATCACAAGTGCAAAAAGTGTTTTTCCACACTAATACAAGTGCAAAAGTGGTTTCCTGCACCAACACAAGTGCGAAAAGTGGTTTTTCAACACTAACACAAGTGCGAAAAGTGGTTTTTCAACACTAACACAAGTGCGAAAGTGGTTTTTCCCACACTAATACAAGTGCAAAAGTGGTTTCCTGCACCAACACAAGTGCGAAAAGTGGTTTTTCAACAGTAACACAAGTGCGAAAAAGTGGTTTTTCAACACTAACACAAGTGCGAAAAGTGGTTTTTCAACACTAACACAAGTGCGAAAAGTGTTTTTTCCACACTAATACAAGTGCAAAAGTGGTTTTTCAACACTAACACAAGTGCGAAAAGTGGTTTTTCAACACTATCACAAGTGCAAAAAGTGTTTTTTCCACACTAATACAAGTGCAAAAGTGGTTTCCTGCACCAACACAAGTGCGAAAAGGGGTTTTTCAACACTAACACAAGTGCGAAAAGTGGTTTTTCAACACTATCACAAGTGCAAAAAGTGTTTTTTCCACACTAATACAAGTGCAAAAGTGGTTTCCTGCACCAACACAAGTGCGAAAAGTGGTTTTTCAACACTAACACAAGTGCGAAAAAGTGGTTTTTCAACACTAACACAAGTGCGAAAAGTGGTTTTTCAACACTATCACAAGTGCAAAAAGTGTTTTTTCCACACTAATACAAGTGCAAAAGTGGTTTCCTGCACCAACACAAGTGCGAAAAGTGGTTTTTCAACACTAACACAAGTGCGAAAAGTGGTTTTTCAACACTAACACAAGTGCGAAAAGTGGTTTTTCCACACTAATACAAGTGCAAAAGTGGTTTCCTGCACCAACACAAGTGCGAAAAGTGGTTTTTCAACACTAACACAAGTGCGAAAAGTGGTTTTTCAACACTATCACAAGTGCAAAAAGTGGTTTTTCCACACTAATCACAAGTGCAAAAAGTGTTTTTTCCACACTAATACAAGTGCAAAAGTGGTTTCCTGCACCAACACAAGTGCGAAAAGTGGTTTTTCAACACTATCACAAGTGCAAAAAGTGTTTTTTCCACACTAATACAAGTGCAAAAGTGGTTTCCTGCACCAACACAAGTGCGAAAAGTGGTTTTCAACACCAACACAAGTGCGAAAAGTGGTTTTTCAACACTAACACAAGTGCGAAAAGTGTTTTTTCCACACTAATACAAGTGCAAAAGTGGTTTCCTGCACCAACACAAGTGCGAAAAGTGGTTTTTCAACACTAACACAAGTGCAAAAAGTGGTTTTTCAACATTAACACAAGTGCGAAAAGTGGTTTTTCAACACTATCACAAGTGCAAAAAGTGTTTTTTCCACACTAATACAAGTGCAAAAGTGGTTTCCTGCACCAACACAAGTGCGAAAAGTGGTTTTTCAACACTATCACAAGTGCGAAAAGTGGTTTTTCAACACTAACACAAGTGCGAAAAGTGGTTTTTCAACACTATCACAAGTGCAAAAAGTGTTTTTTCCACACTAATACAAGTGCAAAAGTGGTTTCCTGCACCAACACAAGTGTGAAAAGTGGTTTTTCAACATAACACAAGTGCGAAAAGTGGTTTTTCAACACTATCACAAGTGCAAAAAGTGTTTTTTCCACACTAATACAAGTGCAAAAGTGGTTTCCTGCACCAACACAAGTGCGAAAAGTGTTTTTTCAACACCAACACAAGTGCGAAAAGTGGTTTTTCAACACTAACACAAGTGCGAAAAGTGGTTTTTCAACACTAACACAAGTGCGAAAAGTGTTTTTTCCACACTAATACAAGTGCAAAAGTGGTTTCCTGCACCAACTCAAGTGCGAAAAGTGGTTTTTCAACACTAACACAAGTGCGAAAAGTGGTTTTTCAACACTAACACAAGTGCAAAAAGTGGTTTCTTCAACACTATCACAAGTGCAAAAAGTGTTTTTTCCACACTAATACAAGTGCAAAAGTGGTTTCCTGCACCAACACAAGTGCGAAAAGTGGTTTTTCAACACTAACACAAGTGCGAAATGTGGTTTTTCAACACTAACACAAGTGCGAAAAGTGGTTTTTCCACACTAATACAAGTGCAAAAGTGGTTTCCTGCACCAACACAAGTGCGAAAAGTGGTCTTTCAACACTAACACAAGTGCGAAAAGTGGTTTTTCAACACTATCACAAGTGCAAAAAGTGTTTTTTCCACACTAATACAAGTGCAAAAGTGGTTTCCTGCACCAACACAAGTGCGAAAAGTGGTTTTTCAACACTAACACAAGTGCGAAAAGTGGTTTTTCAACACTAACACAAGTGCGAAAAAGTGGTTTTTCCACACTAATACAAGTGCAAAAGTGGTTTCCTGCACCAACACAAGTGCGAAAAGTGGTTTTTCAACACGTAACACAAGTGCGAAAAGTGGTTTTTCAACACTAACACAAGTGCGAAAAGTGGTTTTTCAACACTAACACAAGTGCGAAAAGTGGTTTTTTCCACACTAATACAAGTGCAAAAGTGGTTTCCTGCACCAATCACAAGTGCAAAAAGTGGTTTTTCAACACTAACACAAGTGCGAAAAGTGGTTTTTCAACACTATCACAAGTGCAAAAAGTGTTTTTTCCACACTAATACAAGTGCAAAAGTGGTTTCCTGCACCAACACAAGTGCGAAAAGGGGTTTTTCAACACTAACACAAGTGCGAAAAGTGGTTTTTCAACACTATCACAAGTGCAAAAAGTGTTTTTTCCACACTAATACAAGTGCAAAAGTGGTTTCCTGCACCAACACAAGTGCGAAAAGTGGTTTTTCAACACTAACACAAGTGCGAAAAAGTGGTTTTTCAACACTAACACAAGTGCGAAAAGTGGTTTTTCAACACTATCACAAGTGCAAAAAGTGTTTTTTCCACACTAATACAAGTGCAAAAGTGGTTTCCTGCACCAACACAAGTGCGAAAAGTGGTTTTTCAACACTAACACAAGTGCGAAAAGTGGTTTTTCAACACTAACACAAGTGCGAAAAGTGGTTTTTCCACACTAATACAAGTGCAAAAGTGGTTTCCTGCACCAACACAAGTGCGAAAAGTGGTTTTTCAACACTAACACAAGTGCGAAAAGTGGTTTTTCAACACTATCACAAGTGCAAAAAGTGGTTTTTCCACACTAATACAAGTGCAAAAAGTGTTTTTTCCACACTAATACAAGTGCAAAAGTGGTTTCCTGCACCAACACAAGTGCGAAAAGTGGTTTTTCAACACTATCACAAGTGCAAAAAGTGTTTTTTCCACACTAATACAAGTGCAAAAGTGGTTTCCTGCACCAACACAAGTGCGAAAAGTGGTTTTCAACACTAACACAAGTGCGAAAAGTGGTTTTTCAACACTAACACAAGTGCGAAAAGTGTTTTTCCACACTAATACAAGTGCAAAAGTGGTTTCCTGCACCAACACAAGTGCGAAAAGTGGTTTTCTTCAACACTAACACAAGTGCGAAAAGTGGTTTTTCAACACTATCACAAGTGCAAAAAGTGTTTTTTCCACACTAATACAAGTGCAAAAGTGGTTTCCTGCACCAACACAAGTGCGAAAAGTGGTTTTTCAACACTAACACAAGTGTCGAAAAGTGGTTTTTCAACACTAACACAAGTGCAAAAAGTGTTTTTCCACACTAATACAAGTGCAAAAGTGGTTTCCTGCACCAACACAAGTGCGAAAAGTGGTTTTTCAACACTAACACAAGTGCGAAAAGTGGTTTTTCAACACTATCACAAGTGCAAAAAGTGTTTTTTCCACACTAATACAAGTGCAAAAGTGGTTTCCTGCACCAACACAAGTGCGAAAAGTGTTTTTTCAACACTAACACAAGTGCAAAAAGTGGTTTTTCAACATTAACACAAGTGCGAAAAGTGGTTTTTCAACACTATCACAAGTGCAAAAAGTGTTTTTTCCACACTAATACAAGTGCAAAAGTGGTTTCCTGCACCAACTCAAGTGCGAAAAGTGGTTTTTCAACACTAACACAAGTGCGAAAAAGTGGGTTTTCAACACTAACACAAGTGCAAAAAGTGGTTTTTCAACACTATCACAAGTGCAAAAAGTGTTTTTTCCACACTAATACAAGTGCAAAAGTGGTTTCCTGCACCAACACAAGTGCGAAAAGTGGTTTTTCAACACTAACACAAGTGCGAAATGTGGTTTTTCAACACTAACACAAGTGCGAAAAGTGGTTTTTCCACACTAATACAAGTGCAAAAGTGGTTTCCTGCACCAACACAAGTGCGAAAAGTGGTCTTTCAACACTAACACAAGTGCGAAAAGTGGTTTTTCAACACTATCACAAGTGCAAAAAGTGTTTTTCCACACTAATACAAGTGCAAAAGTGGTTTCCTGCACCAACACAAGTGCGAAAGTGGTTTTTCAACACTAACACAAGTGCGAAAAGTGGTTTTTCAACACTAACACAAGTGCGAAAAGTGGTTTTTCCACACTAATACAAGTGCAAAAGTGGTTTCCTGCACCAACACAAGTGCGAAAAGTGGTTTTTCAACAGTAACACAAGTGCGAAAAGTGGTTTTTCAACACTAACACAAGTGCGAAAAGTGGTTTTTCAACACTAACACAAGTGCGAAAAAGTGGTTTTTCCACACTAATACAAGTGCAAAAGTGGTTCTTTCAACACTAACACAAGTGCGAAAAGTGGTTTTTCAACACTATCACAAGTGCAAAAAGTGTTTTTTTCCACACTAATACAAGTGCAAAAGTGGTTTCCTGCACCAACACAAGTGCGAAAAGGGGTTTTTCAACACTAACACAAGTGCGAAAAGTGGTTTTTCAACACTATCACAAGTGCAAAAAGTGTTTTTTCCACACTAATACAAGTGCAAAAGTGGTTTCCTGCACCAACACAAGTGCGAAAAGTGGTTTTTCAACACTAACACAAGTGCGAAAAGTGGTTTTTCAACACTAACACAAGTGCGAAAAGTGGTTTTTCAACACTATCACAAGTGCAAAAAGTGTTTTTTCCACACTAATACAAGTGCAAAAGTGGTTTCCTGCACCAACACAAGTGCGAAAAGTGGTTTTTCAACACTAACACAAGTGCGAAAAGTGGTTTTTCAACACTAACACAAGTGCGAAAAGTGGTTTTTCCACACTAATACAAGTGCAAAAGTGGTTTCCTGCACCAACACAAGTGCGAAAAGTGGTTTTTCAACACTAACACAAGTGCGAAAAGTGGTTTTTCAACACTATCACAAGTGCAAAAAGTGGTTTTTCACACTAATACAAGTGCAAAAGTGTTTTTTCCACACTAATACAAGTGCAAAAGTGGTTTCCAGCACCAACACAAGTGCGAAAAGTGGTTTTTCAACACTATCACAAGTGCAAAAAGTGTTTTTTCCACACTAATACAAGTGCAAAAGTGGTTTCCTGCACCAACACAAGTGCGAAAAGTGGTTTTTCAACACCAACACAAGTGCGAAAAGTGGTTTTTCAACACTAACACAAGTGCGAAAAGTGTTTTTTCCACACTAATACAAGTGCAAAAGTGGTTTCCTGCACCAACACAAGTGCGAAAAGTGGTTTTTCAACACTAACACAAGTGCAAAAAGTGGTTTTCAACACTAACACAAGTGCGAAAAGTGGTTTTTCAACACTAACACAAGTGCGAAAAAGTGTTTTTTCCACACTAATACAAGTGCAAAAGTGGTTTCCTGCACCAACACAAGTGCGAAAAGTGGTTTTTCAACACTAACACAAGTGCGAAAAGTGGTTTTTCAACATCTAACACAAGTGCGAAAAGTGGTTTTTCAACACTATCACAAGTGCAAAAAGTGTTTTTTCCACACTAATACAAGTGCAAAAGTGGTTTCCTGCACCAACACAAGTGCGAAAAGTGGTTTTTCAACACTATCACAAGTGCGAAAAGTGGTTTTTCAACACTAACACAAGTGCGAAAAGTGGTTTTTCAACACTATCACAAGTGCAAAAAGTGTTTTTTCCACACTAATACAAGTGCAAAAGTGGTTTCCTGCACCAACACAAGTGTGAAAAGTGGTTTTTCAACATAAACACAAGTGCGAAAAGTGGTTTTTCAACACTATCACAAGTGCAAAAAGTGTTTTTTCCACACTAATACAAGTGCAAAAGTGGTTTCCTGCACCAACACAAGTGCGAAAAGTGTTTTTTCAACACCAACACAAGTGCGAAAAGTGGTTTTTCAACACTAACACAAGTGCGAAAAGTGGTTTTTCAACACTAACACAAGTGCGAAAAGTGTTTTTTCCACACTAATACAAGTGCAAAAGTGGTTTCCTGCACCAACTCAAGTGCGAAAAGTGGTTTTTCAACACTAACACAAGTGCGAAAAGTGGTTTTTCAACACTAACACAAGTGCAAAAAGTGGTTTTTCAACACTATCACAAGTGCAAAAAGTGTTTTTTCCACACTAATACAAGTGCAAAAGTGGTTTCCTGCACCAACACAAGTGCGAAAAGTGGTTTTTCAACACTAACACAAGTGCGAAATGTGGTTTTTCAACACTAACACAAGTGCGAAAAGTGGTTTTTCCACACTAATACAAGTGCAAAAGTGGTTTCCTGCACCAACACAAGTGCGAAAAGTGGTCTTTCAACACTAACACAAGTGCGAAAAGTGGTTTTTCAACACTATCACAAGTGCAAAAAGTGTTTTTTCCACACTAATACAAGTGCAAAAGTGGTTTCCTGCACCAACACAAGTGCGAAAAGTGGTTTTTCAACACTAACACAAGTGCGAAAAGTGGTTTTTCAACACTAACACAAGTGCGAAAAGTGGTTTTTCCACACTAATACAAGTGCAAAAGTGGTTTCCTGCACCAACACAAGTGCGAAAAGTGGTTTTTCAACAGTAACACAAGTGCGAAAAGTGGTTTTTCAACACTAACACAAGTGCGAAAAGTGGTTTTTCAACACTAACACAAGTGCGAAAAGTGGTTTTTCCACACTAATACAAGTGCAAAAGTGGTTTCCTGCACCAACACAAGTGCAAAAAGTGGTTTTTCAACACTAACACAAGTGCGAAAAGTGGTTTTTCAACACTATCACAAGTGCAAAAAGTGTTTTTTCCACACTAATACAAGTGCAAAAGTGGTTTCCTGCACCAACACAAGTGCGAAAAGGGGTTTTTCAACACTAACACAAGTGCGAAAAGTGGTTTTTCAACACTATCACAAGTGCAAAAAGTGTTTTTTCCACACTAATACAAGTGCAAAAGTGGTTTCCTGCACCAACACAAGTGCGAAAAGTGGTTTTTCAACACTAACACAAGTGCGAAAAGTGGTTTTTCAACACTAACACAAGTGCGAAAAGTGGTTTTTCAACACTATCACAAGTGCAAAAAGTGTTTTTTCCACACTAATACAAGTGCAAAAGTGGTTTCCTGCACCAACACAAGTGCGAAAAGTGGTTTTTCAACACTAACACAAGTGCGAAAAGTGGTTTTTCAACACTAACACAAGTGCGAAAAGTGGTTTTTCCACACTAATACAAGTGCAAAAGTGGTTTCCTGCACCAACACAAGTGCGAAAAGTGGTTTTTCAACACTAACACAAGTGCGAAAAGTGGTTTTTCAACACTATCACAAGTGCAAAAAGTGGTTTTTCCACACTAATACAAGTGCAAAAAGTGTTTTTCCACACTAATACAAGTGCAAAAGTGGTTTCCTGCACCAACACAAGTGCGAAAAGTGGTTTTTCAACACTATCACAAGTGCAAAAAGTGTTTTTTCCACACTAATACAAGTGCAAAAGTGGTTTCCTGCACCAACACAAGTGCGAAAAGTGGTTTTCAACACTAACACAAGTGCGAAAAGTGGTTTTTCAACACTAACACAAGTGCGAAAAGTGGTTTTTCCACACTAATACAAGTGCAAAAGTGGTTTCCTGCACCAACACAAGTGCGAAAAGTGGTTTTTCAACACTAACACAAGTGCGAAAAGTGGTTTTTCAACACTATCACAAGTGCAAAAAGTGTTTTTTCCACACTAATACAAGTGCAAAAGTGGTTTCCTGCACCAACACAAGTGCGAAAAGTGGTTTTTCAACACTAACACAAGTGCGAAAAGTGGTTTTTCAACACTAACCCAAGTGCAAAAAGTGTTTTTCCACACTAATACAAGTGCAGAAGTGGTTTCCTGCACCAACACAAGTGCGAAAAGTGGTTTTTCAACACTAACACAAGTGCGAAAAGTGGTTTTTCAACACTATCACAAGTGCAAAAAGTGTTTTTTCCACACTAATACAAGTGCAAAAGTGGTTTCCTGCACCAACACAAGTGCGAAAAGTGTTTTTTCAACACTAACACAAGTGCAAAAAGTGGTTTTTCAACATTAACACAAGTGCGAAAAGTGGTTTTTCAACACTATCACAAGTGCAAAAAGTGTTTTTTCCACACTAATACAAGTGCAAAAGTGGTTTCCTGCACCAACACAAGTGCGAAAAGTGGTTTTTCAACACTATCACAAGTGCGAAAAGTGGTTTTTCGACACTAACACAAGTGCGAAAAGTGGTTTTTCAACACTATCACAAGTGCAAAAAGTGTTTTTTCCACACTAATACATGTGCAAAAGTGGTTTCCTGCACCAACACAAGTGTGAAAAGTGGTTTTTCAACATAAACAGAAGTGCGAAAAGTGGTTTTTCAACACTATCACAAGTGCAAAAAGTGTTTTTTCCACACTAATACAAGTGCAAAAGAGGTTTCCTGCACCAACACAAGTGCGAAAAGTGGTTTTTCAACACCAACACAAGTGCGAAAAGTGGTTTTTCAACACTAACACAAGTGCGAAAAGTGGTTTTTCAACACTAACACAAGTGCGAAAAGTGTTTTTTCCACACTAATACAAGTGCAAAAGTGGTTTCCTGCACCAACTCAAGTGCGAAAAGTGGTTTTTCAACACTAACACAAGTGCAAAAAGTGGTTTTTCAACACTATCACAAGTGCAAAAAGTGTTTTTTCCACACTAATACAAGTGCAAAAGTGGTTTCCTGCACCAACACAAGTGCGAAAAGTGGTTTTTCAACACTAACACAAGTGCGAAATGTGGTTTTTCAACACTAACACAAGTGCGAAAAGTGGTTTTTCCACACTAATACAAGTGCAAAAGTGGTTTCCTGCACCAACACAAGTGCGAAAAGTGGTCTTTCAACACTAACACAAGTGCGAAAAGTGGTTTTTCAACACTATCACAAGTGCAAAAAGTGTTTTTTCCACACTAATACAAGTGCAAAAGTGGTTTCCTGCACCAACACAAGTGCGAAAAGTGGTTTTTCAACACTAACACAAGTGCGAAAAGTGGTTTTTCAACACTAACACAAGTGCGAAAAGTGGTTTTTCCACACTAATACAAGTGCAAAAGTGGTTTCCTGCACCAACACAAGTGCGAAAAGTGGTTTTTCAACAGTAACACAAGTGCGAAAAGTGGTTTTTCAACACTAACACAAGTGCGAAAAGTGGTTTTTCAACACTAACACAAGTGCGAAAAGTGGTTTTTCCACACTAATACAAGTGCAAAAGTGGTTTCCTGCACCAACACAAGTGCAAAAAGTGGTTTTTCAACACTAACACAAGTGCGAAAAGTGGTTTTTCAACACTATCACAAGTGCAAAAAGTGTTTTTTCCACACTAATACAAGTGCAAAAGTGGTTTCCTGCACCAACACAAGTGCGAAAAGGGGTTTTTCAACACTAACACAAGTGCGAAAAGTGGTTTTTCAACACTATCACAAGTGCAAAAAGTCTTTTTTCCACACTAATACAAGTGCAAAAGTGGTTTCCTGCACCAACACAAGTGCGAAAAGTGGTTTTTCAACACTAACACAGTGCGAAAAGTGGTTTTTTAACACTAACACAAGTGCGAAAAGTGGTTTTTCAACACTATCACAAGTGCAAAAAGTGTTTTTTCCACACTAATACAAGTGCAAAGGTGGTTTCCTGCACCAACACAAGTGCGAAAAGTGGTTTTTCAACACTATCACAAGTGCAAAAAGTGTTTTTTCCACACTAATACAAGTGCAAAAGTGGTTTCCTGCACCAACACAAGTGCGAAAAGTGGTTTTCAACACTAACACAAGTGCGAAAAGTGGTTTTTCAACACTAACACAAGTGCGAAAAGTGGTTTTTCCACACTAATACAAGTGCAAAAGTGGTTTCCTGCACCAACACAAGTGCGAAAAGTGGTTTTTCAACACTAACACAAGTGCGAAAAGTGGTTTTTCAACACTATCACAAGTACAAAAAGTGTTTTTTCCACACTAATACAAGTGCAAAAGTGGTTTCCTGCACCAACACAAGTGCGAAAAGTGGTTTTTCAACACTAACACAAGTGCAAAAAGTGGTTTTCAACACTAACACAAGTGCGAAAAGTGTTTTTTCCACACTAATACAAGTGCAAAAGTGGTTTCCTGCACCAACACAAGTGCGAAAAGTGGTTTTTCAACACTAACACAAGTGTGAAAAGTGGTTTTTCAACACTATCACAAGTGCAAAAAGTGTTTTTCCCACACTAATACAAGTGCAAAAGTGGTTTCCTGCACCAACACAAGTGCGAAAAGTGGTTTTTCAACACTAACACAAGGGCGAAAGGTGGTTTTTCAACACTAACACAAGTGCGAAAAGTGGTTTTTCAACACTATCACAAGTGCAAAAAGTGTTTTTTCCACACGAATACAAGTGCAAAAGTGGTTTCCTGCACCAACACAAGTGCGAAAAGTGGTTTTTCAACACTATCACAAGTGCGAAAAGTGGTTTTTCAACACTAACACAAGTGCGAAAAGTGGTTTTTCAACACTATCACAAGTGCAAAAAGTGTTTTTTCCACACTAATACATGTGCAAAAGTGGTTTCCTGCACCAACACAAGTGCGAAAAGTGGTTTTTCAACACTAACACAAGTACGAAAAGTGGTTTTTCAACACTATCACAAGTGCAAAAAGTGTTTTTTCCACACTAATACAAGTGCAAAAGTGGTTTCCTGCACCAACACAAGTGCGAAAAGTGGTTTTTCAACACTAACACAAGTGCGAAAAGTGGTTTTTCAACACTAACACAAGTGCGAAAAGTGGTTTTTCAACACTATCACAAGTGCAAAAAGTGTTTTTTCCACACTAATACAAGTGAAAAAGTGGTTTCCTTCACCAACACAAGTGCGAAAAGTGGTTTTTCAACACTATCACAAGTGCGAAAAGTGGTTTTTCAACACTAACACAAATGCGAAAAGTGGTTTTTCAACACTATCACAAGTGCAAAAAGTGTTTTTTCCACACTAATACATGTGCAAAACTGGTTTCCAGCACCAACACAAGTGCGAAAAGTGGTTTTTCAACACTAACACAAGTGCGAAAAGTGGTTTTTCAACACTAACACAAGTGCGAAAAGTGGTTTTTCCACACTAATACAAGTGCAAAAGTGGTTTCCTGCACCAACACAAGTGCGAAAAGTGGTTTATCAACACTAACACAATTGCGAAAAGTGTTTTTTCAACACTATCACAAGTGCAAAAAGTGTTTTTTCCACACTAATACAAGTGCAAAAGTGGTTTCCTGCACCAACACAAGTGTGAAAAGTGGTTTTTCAACACTAACACAAGTGCGAAATGTGGTTTTTCAACACTATCACAAGTGCAAAAAGTGGTTTTCAACACTATCACAAGTGCAAAAAGTGTTTTTTCCACACTAATACAAGTGCAAAAGTGGTTTCCTGCACCAACACATGTGCGAAAAGTGGTTTTTCAACACTAACACAAGTGCGAAAAGTGGTTTTTCAACACAAACACAAGTGCGAAAAGTGGTTTTTCAACACTATCACAAGTGCAAAAAGTGTTTTTTCCACACTAATACAAGTGCAAAAGTGGTTTCCTGCACCAACACAAGTGCGAAAAGTGGTTTTTCAACACTATCACAAGTGCGAAAAGTGGTTTTTCAACACTAACACAAGTGCGAAAAGTGGTTTTTCAACACTATCACAAGTGCAAAAAGTGTTTTTTCCACACTAATACATGTGCAAAAGTGGTTTCCTGCACCAACACAAGTGCGAAAAGTGGTTTTTCAACACTAACACAAGTGCGAAAAGTGGTTTTTCAACACTAACACAAGTGCGAAAAGTGGTTTTTCCACACTAATACAAGTGCAAAAGTGGTTTCCTGCACAAACACAAGTGCGAAAAGTGGTTTATCAACACTAACACAAGTGCGAAAAGTGGTTTTTCAACACTATCACAAGTGCAAAAAGTGTTTTTTTCACACTAATACAAGTGCAAAAGTGGTTTCCTGCACCAACACAAGTGCGAAAAGTGGTTTTTCAACACTAACACAAGTGCGAAAAGTGGTTTTTCAACACTAACCCAAGTGCGAAAAGTGTTTTTTCCACACTAATACAAGTGCAAAAGTGGTTTCCTGCACCAACACAAGTGCGAAAAGTGGTTTTTCAACACTAACACAAGTGCGAAAAGTGGTTTTTCAACACTATCACAAGTGCAAAAAGTGTTTTTTCCACACTAATACAAGTGCAAAAGTGGTTTCCTGCACCAACACAAGTGCGAAAAGTGGTTTTTCAACACTAACACAAGTGCAAAAAGTGGTTTTTCAACATTAACACAAGTGCGAAAAGTGGTTTTTCAACACTATCACAAGTGCAGAAAGTGTTTTTTCCACACTAATACAAGTGCAAAAGTGGTTTCCTGCACCAACACAAGTGCGAAAAGTGGTTTTTCAACACTATCACAAGTGCGAAAAGTGGTTTTTCAACACTAACACAAGTGCGAAAAGTGGTTTTTCAACACTATCACAAGTGCAAAAAGTGTTTTTTCCACACTAATACATGTGCAAAAGTGGTTTCCTGCACCAACACAAGTGTGAAAAGTGGTTTTTCAACATAAACACAAGTGCGAAAAGTGGTTTTTCAACACTATCACAAGTGCAAAAAGTGTTTTTTCCACACTAATACAAGTGCAAAAGTGGTTTCCTGCACCAACACAAGTGCGAAAAGTGTTTTTTCAACACCAACACAAGTGCGAAAAGTGGTTTTTCAATACTAACACAAGTGCGAAAAGTGGTTTTTCAACACTAACACAAGTGCGAAAAGTGTTTTTTCCACACTAATACAAGTGCAAAAGTGGTTTCCTGCACCAACTGAAGTGCGAAAAGTGGTTTTTCAACACTAACACAAGTGCGAAAAGTGGTTTTTCAACACTAACACAAGTGCAAAAAGTGTTTTTTCCACACTAATACAAGTGCAAAAGTGGTTTCCTGCACCAACACAAGTGCGAAAAGGGGTTTTTTAACACTAACACAAGTGCGAAAAGTGGTTTTTCAACACTATCACAAGTGCAAAAAGTGTTTTTTCCACACTAATACAAGTGCAAAGGTGGTTTCCTGCACCAACACAAGTGCGAAAAGTGGTTTTTCAACACTATCACAAGTGCAAAAAGTGTTTTTTCCACACTAATACAAGCGCAAAAGTGGTTTCCTGCACCAACACAAGTGCGAAAAGTGGTTTTCAACACTAACACAAGTGCGAAAAGTGGTTTTTCAACACTAACACAAGTGCGAAAAGTGGTTTTTCCACACTAATACAAGTGCAAAAGTGGTTTCCTGCACCAACACAAGTGCGAAAAGTGGTTTTTCAACACTAACACAAGTGCGAAAAGTGGTTTTTCAACACTATCACAAGTGCAAAAAGTGTTTTTTCCACACTAATACAAGTGCAAAAGTGGTTTCCTGCACCAACACAAGTGCGAAAAGTGGTTTTTCAACACTAACACAAGTGCAAAAAGTGGTTTTCAACACTAACACAAGTGCGAAAAGTGTTTTTTCCACACTAATACAAGTGCAAAAGTGGTTTCCTGCACCAACACAAGTGCGAAAAGTGGTTTTTCAACACTAACACAAGTGCGAAAAGTGGTTTTTCAACACTATCACAAGTGCAAAAAGTGTTTTTCCCACACTAATACAAGTGCAAAAGTGGTTTCCTGCACCAACACAAGTGCGAAAAGTGGTTTTTCAACACTAACACAAGGGCGAAAGGTGGTTTTTCAACACTAACACAAGTGCGAAAAGTGGTTTTTCAACACTATCACAAGTGCAAAAATTGTTTTTTCCACACGAATACAAGTGCAAAAGTGGTTTCCTGCACCAACACAAGTGCGAAAAGTGGTTTTTCAACACTATCACAAGTGCGAAAAGTGGTTTTTCAACACTAACACAAGTGCGAAAAGTGGTTTTTCAACACTATCACAAGTGCAAAAAGTGTTTTTTCCACACTAATACATGTGCAAAACTGGTTTCCAGCACCAACACAAGTGCGAAAAGTGGTTTTTCAACACTAACACAAGTGCGAAAAGTGGTTTTTCAACACTAACACAAGTGCGAAAAGTGGTTTTTCAACACTATCACAAGTGCAAAAAGTGTTTTTTCCACACTAATACAAGTGAAAAAGTGGTTTCCTTCACCAACACAAGTGCGAAAAGTGGTTTTTCAACACTATCACAAGTGCGAAAAGTGGTTTTTCAACACTAACACAAATGCGAAAAGTGGTTTTTCAACACTATCACAAGTGCAAAAAGTGTTTTTTCCACACTAATACATGTGCAAAACTGGTTTCCAGCACCAACACAAGTGCGAAAAGTGGTTTTTCAACACTAACACAAGTGCGAAAAGTGGTTTTTCAACACTAACACAAGTGCGAAAAGTGGTTTTTCCACACTAATACAAGTGCAAAAGTGGTTTCCTGCACCAACACAAGTGCGAAAAGTGGTTTATCAACACTAACACAATTGCGAAAAGTGGTTTTTCAACACTATCACAAGTGCAAAAAGTGTTTTTTCCACACTAATACAAGTGCAAAAGTGGTTTCCTGCACCAACACAAGTGTGAAAAGTGGTTTTTCAACACTAACACAAGTGCGAAATGTGGTTTTTCAACACTATCACAAGTGCAAAAAGTGGTTTTCAACACTATCACAAGTGCAAAAAGTGTTTTTTCCACACTAATACAAGTGCAAAAGTGGTTTCCTGCACCAACACATGTGCGAAAAGTGGTTTTTCAACACTAACACAAGTGCGAAAAGTGGTTTTTCAACACAAACACAAGTGCGAAAAGTGGTTTTTCAACACTATCACAAGTGCAAAAAGTGTTTTTTCCACACTAATACAAGTGCAAAAGTGGTTTCCTGCACCAACACAAGTGCGAAAAGTGGTTTTTCAACACTATCACAAGTGCGAAAAGTGGTTTTTCAACACTAACACAAGTGCGAAAAGTGGTTTTTCAACACTATCACAAGTGCAAAAAGTGTTTTTTCCACACTAATACATGTGCAAAAGTGGTTTCCTGCACCAACACAAGTGCGAAAAGTGGTTTTTCAACACTAACACAAGTGCGAAAAGTGGTTTTTCAACACTAACACAAGTGCGAAAAGTGGTTTTTCCACACTAATACAAGTGCAAAAGTGGTTTCCTGCACAAACACAAGTGCGAAAAGTGGTTTATCAACACTAACACAAGTGCGAAAAGTGGTTTTTCAACACTATCACAAGTGCAAAAAGTGTTTTTTTCACACTAATACAAGTGCAAAAGTGGTTTCCTGCACCAACACAAGTGCGAAAAGTGGTTTTTCAACACTAACACAAGTGCGAAAAGTGGTTTTTCAACACTAACCCAAGTGCGAAAAGTGTTTTTTCCACACTAATACAAGTGCAAAAGTGGTTTCCTGCACCAACACAAGTGCGAAAAGTGGTTTTTCAACACTAACACAAGTGCGAAAAGTGGTTTTTCAACACTATCACAAGTGCAAAAAGTGTTTTTTCCACACTAATACAAGTGCAAAAGTGGTTTCCTGCACCAACACAAGTGCGAAAAGTGGTTTTTCAACACTAACACAAGTGCAAAAAGTGGTTTTTCAACATTAACACAAGTGCGAAAAGTGGTTTTTCAACACTATCACAAGTGCAGAAAGTGTTTTTTCCACACTAATACAAGTGCAAAAGTGGTTTCCTGCACCAACACAAGTGCGAAAAGTGGTTTTTCAACACTATCACAAGTGCGAAAAGTGGTTTTTCAACACTAACACAAGTGCGAAAAGTGGTTTTTCAACACTATCACAAGTGCAAAAAGTGTTTTTTCCACACTAATACATGTGCAAAAGTGGTTTCCTGCACCAACACAAGTGTGAAAAGTGGTTTTTCAACATAAACACAAGTGCGAAAAGTGGTTTTTCAACACTATCACAAGTGCAAAAAGTGTTTTTTCCACACTAATACAAGTGCAAAAGTGGTTTCCTGCACCAACACAAGTGCGAAAAGTGTTTTTTCAACACCAACACAAGTGCGAAAAGTGGTTTTTCAATACTAACACAAGTGCGAAAAGTGGTTTTTCAACACTAACACAAGTGCGAAAAGTGTTTTTTCCACACTAATACAAGTGCAAAAGTGGTTTCCTGCACCAACTGAAGTGCGAAAAGTGGTTTTTCAACACTAACACAAGTGCGAAAAGTGGTTTTTCAACACTAACACAAGTGCAAAAAGTGTTTTTTCCACACTAATACAAGTGCAAAAGTGGTTTCCTGCACCAACACAAGTGCGAAAAGGGGTTTTTTAACACTAACACAAGTGCGAAAAGTGGTTTTTCAACACTATCACAAGTGCAAAAAGTGTTTTTTCCACACTAATACAAGTGCAAAGGTGGTTTCCTGCACCAACACAAGTGCGAAAAGTGGTTTTTCAACACTATCACAAGTGCAAAAAGTGTTTTTTCCACACTAATACAAGCGCAAAAGTGGTTTCCTGCACCAACACAAGTGCGAAAAGTGGTTTTCAACACTAACACAAGTGCGAAAAGTGGTTTTTCAACACTAACACAAGTGCGAAAAGTGGTTTTTCCACACTAATACAAGTGCAAAAGTGGTTTCCTGCACCAACACAAGTGCGAAAAGTGGTTTTTCAACACTAACACAAGTGCGAAAAGTGGTTTTTCAACACTATCACAAGTGCAAAAAGTGTTTTTTCCACACTAATACAAGTGCAAAAGTGGTTTCCTGCACCAACACAAGTGCGAAAAGTGGTTTTTCAACACTAACACAAGTGCAAAAAGTGGTTTTCAACACTAACACAAGTGCGAAAAGTGTTTTTTCCACACTAATACAAGTGCAAAAGTGGTTTCCTGCACCAACACAAGTGCGAAAAGTGGTTTTTCAACACTAACACAAGTGCGAAAAGTGGTTTTTCAACACTATCACAAGTGCAAAAAGTGTTTTTCCCACACTAATACAAGTGCAAAAGTGGTTTCCTGCACCAACACAAGTGCGAAAAGTGGTTTTTCAACACTAACACAAGGGCGAAAGGTGGTTTTTCAACACTAACACAAGTGCGAAAAGTGTTTTTTCCACACTAATACAAGTGCAAAAGTGGTTTCCTGCACCAACACAAGTGCGAAAAGTGTTTTTTCAACACTAACACAAGTGCAAAAAGTGGTTTTTCAACATTAACACAAGTGCGAAAAGTGGTTTTTCAACACTATCACAAGTGCAAAAAGTGTTTTTTCCACACTAATACAAGTGCAAAAGTGGTTTCCTGCACCAACACAAGTGCGAAAAGTGGTTTTTCAACACTATCACAAGTGCGAAAAGTGGTTTTTCGACACTAACACAAGTGCGAAAAGTGGTTTTTCAACACTATCACAAGTGCAAAAAGTGTTTTTTCCACACTAATACATGTGCAAAAGTGGTTTCCTGCACCAACACAAGTGTGAAAAGTGGTTTTTCAACATAAACAGAAGTGCGAAAAGTGGTTTTTCAACACTATCACAAGTGCAAAAAGTGTTTTTTCCACACTAATACAAGTGCAAAAGTGGTTTCCTGCACCAACACAAGTGCGAAAAGTGGTTTTTCAACACCAACACAAGTGCGAAAAGTGGTTTTTCAACACTAACACAAGTGCGAAAAGTGGTTTTTCAACACTAACACAAGTGCGAAAAGTGTTTTTTCCACACTAATACAAGTGCAAAAGTGGTTTCCTGCACCAACTCAAGTGCGAAAAGTGGTTTTTCAACACTAACACAAGTGCAAAAAGTGGTTTTTCAACACTATCACAAGTGCAAAAAGTGTTTTTTCCACACTAATACAAGTGCAAAAGTGGTTTCCTGCACCAACACAAGTGCGAAAAGTGGTTTTTCAACACTAACACAAGTGCGAAATGTGGTTTTTCAACACTAACACAAGTGCGAAAAGTGGTTTTTCCACACTAATACAAGTGCAAAAGTGGTTTCCTGCACCAACACAAGTGCGAAAAGTGGTCTTTCAACACTAACACAAGTGCGAAAAGTGGTTTTTCAACACTATCACAAGTGCAAAAAGTGTTTTTTCCACACTAATACAAGTGCAAAAGTGGTTTCCTGCACCAACACAAGTGCGAAAAGTGGTTTTTCAACACTAACACAAGTGCGAAAAGTGGTTTTTCAACACTAACACAAGTGCGAAAAGTGGTTTTTCCACACTAATACAAGTGCAAAAGTGGTTTCCTGCACCAACACAAGTGCGAAAAGTGGTTTTTCAACAGTAACACAAGTGCGAAAAGTGGTTTTTCAACACTAACACAAGTGCGAAAAGTGGTTTTTCAACACTAACACAAGTGCGAAAAGTGGTTTTTCCACACTAATACAAGTGCAAAAGTGGTTTCCTGCACCAACACAAGTGCAAAAAGTGGTTTTTCAACACTAACACAAGTGCGAAAAGTGGTTTTTCAACACTATCACAAGTGCAAAAAGTGTTTTTTCCACACTAATACAAGTGCAAAAGTGGTTTCCTGCACCAACACAAGTGCGAAAAGGGGTTTTTCAACACTAACACAAGTGCGAAAAGTGGTTTTTCAACACTATCACAAGTGCAAAAAGTCTTTTTTCCACACTAATACAAGTGCAAAAGTGGTTTCCTGCACCAACACAAGTGCGAAAAGTGGTTTTTCAACACTAACACAGTGCGAAAAGTGGTTTTTTAACACTAACACAAGTGCGAAAAGTGGTTTTTCAACACTATCACAAGTGCAAAAAGTGTTTTTTCCACACTAATACAAGTGCAAAGGTGGTTTCCTGCACCAACACAAGTGCGAAAAGTGGTTTTTCAACACTATCACAAGTGCAAAAAGTGTTTTTTCCACACTAATACAAGTGCAAAAGTGGTTTCCTGCACCAACACAAGTGCGAAAAGTGGTTTTCAACACTAACACAAGTGCGAAAAGTGGTTTTTCAACACTAACACAAGTGCGAAAAGTGGTTTTTCCACACTAATACAAGTGCAAAAGTGGTTTCCTGCACCAACACAAGTGCGAAAAGTGGTTTTTCAACACTAACACAAGTGCGAAAAGTGGTTTTTCAACACTATCACAAGTACAAAAAGTGTTTTTTCCACACTAATACAAGTGCAAAAGTGGTTTCCTGCACCAACACAAGTGCGAAAAGTGGTTTTTCAACACTAACACAAGTGCAAAAAGTGGTTTTCAACACTAACACAAGTGCGAAAAGTGTTTTTTCCACACTAATACAAGTGCAAAAGTGGTTTCCTGCACCAACACAAGTGCGAAAAGTGGTTTTTCAACACTAACACAAGTGTGAAAAGTGGTTTTTCAACACTATCACAAGTGCAAAAAGTGTTTTTCCCACACTAATACAAGTGCAAAAGTGGTTTCCTGCACCAACACAAGTGCGAAAAGTGGTTTTTCAACACTAACACAAGGGCGAAAGGTGGTTTTTCAACACTAACACAAGTGCGAAAAGTGGTTTTTCAACACTATCACAAGTGCAAAAAGTGTTTTTTCCACACGAATACAAGTGCAAAAGTGGTTTCCTGCACCAACACAAGTGCGAAAAGTGGTTTTTCAACACTATCACAAGTGCGAAAAGTGGTTTTTCAACACTAACACAAGTGCGAAAAGTGGTTTTTCAACACTATCACAAGTGCAAAAAGTGTTTTTTCCACACTAATACATGTGCAAAAGTGGTTTCCTGCACCAACACAAGTGCGAAAAGTGGTTTTTCAACACTAACACAAGTACGAAAAGTGGTTTTTCAACACTATCACAAGTGCAAAAAGTGTTTTTTCCACACTAATACAAGTGCAAAAGTGGTTTCCTGCACCAACACAAGTGCGAAAAGTGGTTTTTCAACACTAACACAAGTGCGAAAAGTGGTTTTTCAACACTAACACAAGTGCGAAAAGTGGTTTTTCAACACTATCACAAGTGCAAAAAGTGTTTTTTCCACACTAATACAAGTGAAAAAGTGGTTTCCTTCACCAACACAAGTGCGAAAAGTGGTTTTTCAACACTATCACAAGTGCGAAAAGTGGTTTTTCAACACTAACACAAATGCGAAAAGTGGTTTTTCAACACTATCACAAGTGCAAAAAGTGTTTTTTCCACACTAATACATGTGCAAAACTGGTTTCCAGCACCAACACAAGTGCGAAAAGTGGTTTTTCAACACCAACACAAGTGCGAAAAGTGGTTTTTCAACACTAACACAAGTGCGAAAAGTGGTTTTTCCACACTAATACAAGTGCAAAAGTGGTTTCCTGCACCAACACAAGTGCGAAAAGTGGTTTATCAACACTAACACAATTGCGAAAAGTGTTTTTTCAACACTATCACAAGTGCAAAAAGTGTTTTTTCCACACTAATACAAGTGCAAAAGTGGTTTCCTGCACCAACACAAGTGTGAAAAGTGGTTTTTCAACACTAACACAAGTGCGAAATGTGGTTTTTCAACACTATCAGAAGTGCAAAAAGTGGTTTTCAACACTATCACAAGTGCAAAAAGTGTTTTTTCCACACTAATACAAGTGCAAAAGTGGTTTCCTGCACCAACACATGTGCGAAAAGTGGTTTTTCAACACTAACACAAGTGCGAAAAGTGGTTTTTCAACACAAACACAAGTGCGAAAAGTGGTTTTTCAACACTATCACAAGTGCAAAAAGTGTTTTTTCCACACTAATACAAGTGCAAAAGTGGTTTCCTGCACCAACACAAGTGCGAAAAGTGGTTTTTCAACACTATCACAAGTGCGAAAAGTGGTTTTTCAACACTAACACAAGTGCGAAAAGTGGTTTTTCAACACTATCACAAGTGCAAAAAGTGTTTTTTCCACACTAATACATGTGCAAAAGTGGTTTCCTGCACAAACACAAGTGCGAAAAGTGGTTTTTCAACACTAACACAAGTGCGAAAAGTGGTTTTTCAACACTAACACAAGTGCGAAAAGTGGTTTTTCCACACTAATACAAGTGCAAAAGTGGTTTCCTGCACAAACACAAGTGCGAAAAGTGGTTTATCAACACTAACACAAGTGCGAAAAGTGGTTTTTCAACACTATCACAAGTGCAAAAAGTGTTTTTTTCACACTAATACAAGTGCAAAAGTGGTTTCCTGCACCAACACAAGTGCGAAAAGTGGTTTTTCAACACTAACACAAGTGCGAAAAGTGGTTTTTCAACACTAACCCAAGTGCGAAAAGTGTTTTTTCCACACTAATACAAGTGCAAAAGTGGTTTCCTGCACCAACACAAGTGCGAAAAGTGGTTTTTCAACACTAACACAAGTGCGAAAAGTGGTTTTTCAACACTATCACAAGTGCAAAAAGTGTTTTTTCCACACTAATACAAGTGCAAAAGTGGTTTCCTGCACCAACACAAGTGCGAAAAGTGGTTTTTCAACACTAACACAAGTGCAAAAAGTGGTTTTTCAACATTAACACAAGTGCGAAAAGTGGTTTTTCAACACTATCACAAGTGCAGAAAGTGTTTTTTCCACACTAATACAAGTGCAAAAGTGGTTTCCTGCACCAACACAAGTGCGAAAAGTGGTTTTTCAACACTATCACAAGTGCGAAAAGTGGTTTTTCAACACTAACACAAGTGCGAAAAGTGGTTTTTCAACACTATCACAAGTGCAAAAAGTGTTTTTTCCACACTAATACATGTGCAAAAGTGGTTTCCTGCACCAACACAAGTGTGAAAAGTGGTTTTTCAACATAAACACAAGTGCGAAAAGTGGTTTTTCAACACTATCACAAGTGCAAAAAGTGTTTTTTCCACACTAATACAAGTGCAAAAGTGGTTTCCTGCACCAACACAAGTGCGAAAAGTGTTTTTTCAACACCAACACAAGTGCGAAAAGTGGTTTTTCAATACTAACACAAGTGCGAAAAGTGGTTTTTCAACACTAACACAAGTGCGAAAAGTGTTTTTTCCACACTAATACAAGTGCAAAAGTGGTTTCCTGCACCAACTGAAGTGCGAAAAGTGGTTTTTCAACACTAACACAAGTGCGAAAAGTGGTTTTTCAACACTAACACAAGTGCAAAAAGTGTTTTTTCCACACTAATACAAGTGCAAAAGTGGTTTCCTGCACCAACACAAGTGCGAAAAGGGGTTTTTTAACACTAACACAAGTGCGAAAAGTGGTTTTTCAACACTATCACAAGTGCAAAAAGTGTTTTTTCCACACTAATACAAGTGCAAAGGTGGTTTCCTGCACCAACACAAGTGCGAAAAGTGGTTTTTCAACACTATCACAAGTGCAAAAAGTGTTTTTTCCACACTAATACAAGCGCAAAAGTGGTTTCCTGCACCAACACAAGTGCGAAAAGTGGTTTTCAACACTAACACAAGTGCGAAAAGTGGTTTTTCAACACTAACACAAGTGCGAAAAGTGGTTTTTCCACACTAATACAAGTGCAAAAGTGGTTTCCTGCACCAACACAAGTGCGAAAAGTGGTTTTTCAACACTAACACAAGTGCGAAAAGTGGTTTTTCAACACTATCACAAGTGCAAAAAGTGTTTTTTCCACACTAATACAAGTGCAAAAGTGGTTTCCTGCACCAACACAAGTGCGAAAAGTGGTTTTTCAACACTAACACAAGTGCAAAAAGTGGTTTTCAACACTAACACAAGTGCGAAAAGTGTTTTTTCCACACTAATACAAGTGCAAAAGTGGTTTCCTGCACCAACACAAGTGCGAAAAGTGGTTTTTCAACACTAACACAAGTGCGAAAAGTGGTTTTTCAACACTATCACAAGTGCAAAAAGTGTTTTTCCCACACTAATACAAGTGCAAAAGTGGTTTCCTGCACCAACACAAGTGCGAAAAGTGGTTTTTCAACACTAACACAAGGGCGAAAGGTGGTTTTTCAACACTAACACAAGTGCGAAAAGTGGTTTTTCAACACTATCACAAGTGCAAAAATTGTTTTTTCCACACGAATACAAGTGCAAAAGTGGTTTCCTGCACCAACACAAGTGCGAAAAGTGGTTTTTCAACACTATCACAAGTGCGAAAAGTGGTTTTTCAACACTAACACAAGTGCGAAAAGTGGTTTTTCAACACTATCACAAGTGCAAAAAGTGTTTTTTCCACACTAATACATGTGCAAAACTGGTTTCCAGCACCAACACAAGTGCGAAAAGTGGTTTTTCAACACTAACACAAGTGCGAAAAGTGGTTTTTCAACACTAACACAAGTGCGAAAAGTGGTTTTTCAACACTATCACAAGTGCAAAAAGTGTTTTTTCCACACTAATACAAGTGAAAAAGTGGTTTCCTTCACCAACACAAGTGCGAAAAGTGGTTTTTCAACACTATCACAAGTGCGAAAAGTGGTTTTTCAACACTAACACAAATGCGAAAAGTGGTTTTTCAACACTATCACAAGTGCAAAAAGTGTTTTTTCCACACTAATACATGTGCAAAACTGGTTTCCAGCACCAACACAAGTGCGAAAAGTGGTTTTTCAACACTAACACAAGTGCGAAAAGTGGTTTTTCAACACTAACACAAGTGCGAAAAGTGGTTTTTCCACACTAATACAAGTGCAAAAGTGGTTTCCTGCACCAACACAAGTGCGAAAAGTGGTTTATCAACACTAACACAATTGCGAAAAGTGGTTTTTCAACACTATCACAAGTGCAAAAAGTGTTTTTTCCACACTAATACAAGTGCAAAAGTGGTTTCCTGCACCAACACAAGTGTGAAAAGTGGTTTTTCAACACTAACACAAGTGCGAAATGTGGTTTTTCAACACTATCACAAGTGCAAAAAGTGGTTTTCAACACTATCACAAGTGCAAAAAGTGTTTTTTCCACACTAATACAAGTGCAAAAGTGGTTTCCTGCACCAACACATGTGCGAAAAGTGGTTTTTCAACACTAACACAAGTGCGAAAAGTGGTTTTTCAACACAAACACAAGTGCGAAAAGTGGTTTTTCAACACTATCACAAGTGCAAAAAGTGTTTTTTCCACACTAATACAAGTGCAAAAGTGGTTTCCTGCACCAACACAAGTGCGAAAAGTGGTTTTTCAACACTATCACAAGTGCGAAAAGTGGTTTTTCAACACTAACACAAGTGCGAAAAGTGGTTTTTCAACACTATCACAAGTGCAAAAAGTGTTTTTTCCACACTAATACATGTGCAAAAGTGGTTTCCTGCACCAACACAAGTGCGAAAAGTGGTTTTTCAACACTAACACAAGTGCGAAAAGTGGTTTTTCAACACTAACACAAGTGCGAAAAGTGGTTTTTCCACACTAATACAAGTGCAAAAGTGGTTTCCTGCACAAACACAAGTGCGAAAAGTGGTTTATCAACACTAACACAAGTGCGAAAAGTGGTTTTTCAACACTATCACAAGTGCAAAAAGTGTTTTTTTCACACTAATACAAGTGCAAAAGTGGTTTCCTGCACCAACACAAGTGCGAAAAGTGGTTTTTCAACACTAACACAAGTGCGAAAAGTGGTTTTTCAACACTAACCCAAGTGCGAAAAGTGTTTTTTCCACACTAATACAAGTGCAAAAGTGGTTTCCTGCACCAACACAAGTGCGAAAAGTGGTTTTTCAACACTAACACAAGTGCGAAAAGTGGTTTTTCAACACTATCACAAGTGCAAAAAGTGTTTTTTCCACACTAATACAAGTGCAAAAGTGGTTTCCTGCACCAACACAAGTGCGAAAAGTGGTTTTTCAACACTAACACAAGTGCAAAAAGTGGTTTTTCAACATTAACACAAGTGCGAAAAGTGGTTTTTCAACACTATCACAAGTGCAGAAAGTGTTTTTTCCACACTAATACAAGTGCAAAAGTGGTTTCCTGCACCAACACAAGTGCGAAAAGTGGTTTTTCAACACTATCACAAGTGCGAAAAGTGGTTTTTCAACACTAACACAAGTGCGAAAAGTGGTTTTTCAACACTATCACAAGTGCAAAAAGTGTTTTTTCCACACTAATACATGTGCAAAAGTGGTTTCCTGCACCAACACAAGTGTGAAAAGTGGTTTTTCAACATAAACACAAGTGCGAAAAGTGGTTTTTCAACACTATCACAAGTGCAAAAAGTGTTTTTTCCACACTAATACAAGTGCAAAAGTGGTTTCCTGCACCAACACAAGTGCGAAAAGTGTTTTTTCAACACCAACACAAGTGCGAAAAGTGGTTTTTCAATACTAACACAAGTGCGAAAAGTGGTTTTTCAACACTAACACAAGTGCGAAAAGTGTTTTTTCCACACTAATACAAGTGCAAAAGTGGTTTCCTGCACCAACTGAAGTGCGAAAAGTGGTTTTTCAACACTAACACAAGTGCGAAAAGTGGTTTTTCAACACTAACACAAGTGCAAAAAGTGTTTTTTCCACACTAATACAAGTGCAAAAGTGGTTTCCTGCACCAACACAAGTGCGAAAAGGGGTTTTTTAACACTAACACAAGTGCGAAAAGTGGTTTTTCAACACTATCACAAGTGCAAAAAGTGTTTTTTCCACACTAATACAAGTGCAAAGGTGGTTTCCTGCACCAACACAAGTGCGAAAAGTGGTTTTTCAACACTATCACAAGTGCAAAAAGTGTTTTTTCCACACTAATACAAGCGCAAAAGTGGTTTCCTGCACCAACACAAGTGCGAAAAGTGGTTTTCAACACTAACACAAGTGCTAAAAGTGGTTTTTCAACACTAACACAAGTGCGAAAAGTGGTTTTTCCACACTAATACAAGTGCAAAAGTGGTTTCCTGCACCAACACAAGTGCGAAAAGTGGTTTTTCAACACTAACACAAGTGCGAAAAGTGGTTTTTCAACACTATCACAAGTGCAAAAAGTGTTTTTTCCACACTAATACAAGTGCAAAAGTGGTTTCCTGCACCAACACAAGTGCGAAAAGTGGTTTTTCAACACTAACACAAGTGCAAAAAGTGGTTTTCAACACTAACACAAGTGCGAAAAGTGTTTTTTCCACACTAATACAAGTGCAAAAGTGGTTTCCTGCACCAACACAAGTGCGAAAAGTGGTTTTTCAACACTAACACAAGTGCGAAAAGTGGTTTTTCAACACTATCACAAGTGCAAAAAGTGTTTTTCCCACACTAATACAAGTGCAAAAGTGGTTTCCTGCACCAACACAAGTGCGAAAAGTGGTTTTTCAACACTAACACAAGGGCGAAAGGTGGTTTTTCAACACTAACACAAGTGCGAAAAGTGGTTTTTCAACACTATCACAAGTGCAAAAATTGTTTTTTCCACACGAATACAAGTGCAAAAGTGGTTTCCTGCACCAACACAAGTGCGAAAAGTGGTTTTTCAACACTATCACAAGTGCGAAAAGTGGTTTTTCAACACTAACACAAGTGCGAAAAGTGGTTTTTCAACACTATCACAAGTGCAAAAAGTGTTTTTTCCACACTAATACATGTGCAAAACTGGTTTCCAGCACCAACACAAGTGCGAAAAGTGGTTTTTCAACACTAACACAAGTGCGAAAAGTGGTTTTTCAACACTAACACAAGTGCGAAAAGTGGTTTTTCCACACTAATACAAGTGCAAAAGTGGTTTCCTGCACCAACACAAGTGCGAAAAGTGGTTTATCAACACTAACACAATTGCGAAAAGTGGTTTTTCAACACTATCACAAGTGCAAAAAGTGTTTTTTCCACACTAATACAAGTGCAAAAGTGGTTTCCTGCACCAACACAAGTGTGAAAAGTGGTTTTTCAACACTAACACAAGTGCGAAATGTGGTTTTTCAACACTATCACAAGTGCGAAAAGTGGTTTTTCAACACTATCACAAGTGCAAAAAGTGTTTTTTCCACACTAATACAAGTGCAAAAGTGGTTTCCTGCACCAACACATGTGCGAAAAGTGGTTTTTCAACACTAACACAAGTGCGAAAAGTGGTTTTTCAACACAAACACAAGTGCGAAAAGTGGTTTTTCAACACTATCACAAGTGCAAAAAGTGTTTTTTCCACACTAATACAAGTGCAAAAGTGGTTTCCTGCACCAACACAAGTGCGAAAAGTGGTTTTTCAACACTATCACAAGTGCGAAAAGTGGTTTTTCAACACTAACACAAGTGCGAAAAGTGGTTTTTCAACACTATCACAAGTGCAAAAAGTGTTTTTTCCACACTAATACATGTGCAAAAGTGGTTTCCTGCACCAACACAAGTGCGAAAAGTGGTTTTTCAACACTAACACAAGTGCGAAAAGTGGTTTTTCAACACTAACACAAGTGCGAAAAGTGGTTTTTCCACACTAATACAAGTGCAAAAGTGGTTTCCTGCACAAACACAAGTGCGAAAAGTGGTTTATCAACACTAACACAAGTGCGAAAAGTGGTTTTTCAACACTATCACAAGTGCAAAAAGTGTTTTTTCCACACTAATACAAGTGCAAAAGTGGTTTCCTGCACCAACACAAGTGCGAAAAGTGGTTTTTCAACACTAACACAAGTGCGAAAAGTGGTTTTTCAACACTAACCCAAGTGCGAAAAGTGTTTTTCACACACTAATACAAGTGCAAAAGTGGTTTCCTGCACCAACACAAGTGCGAAAAGTGGTTTTTCAACACTAACACAAGTGCGAAAAGTGGTTTTTCAACACTATCACAAGTGCAAAAAGTGTTTTTTCCACACTAATACAAGTGCAAAAGTGGTTTCCTGCACCAACACAAGTGCGAAAAGTGGTTTTTCAACACTAACACAAGTGCAAAAAGTGGTTTTTCAACATTAACACAAGTGCGAAAAGTGGTTTTTCAACACTATCACAAGTGCAGAAAGTGTTTTTTCCACACTAATACAAGTGCAAAAGTGGTTTCCTGCACCAACACAAGTGCGAAAAGTGGTTTTTCAACACTATCACAAGTGCGAAAAGTGGTTTTTCAACACTAACACAAGTGCGAAAAGTGGTTTTTCAACACTATCACAAGTGCAAAAAGTGTTTTTTCCACACTAATACATGTGCAAAAGTGGTTTCCTGCACCAACACAAGTGTGAAAAGTGGTTTTTCAACATAAACACAAGTGCAAAAAGTGGTTTTTCAACACTATCACAAGTGCAAAAAGTGTTTTTTCCACACTAATACAAGTGCAAAAGTGGTTTCCTGCACCAACACAAGTGCGAAAAGTGTTTTTTCAACACCAACACAAGTGCGAAAAGTGGTTTTTCAACACTAACACAAGTGCGAAAAGTGGTTTTTCAACACTAACACAAGTGCGAAAAGTGTTTTTTCCACACTAATACAAGTGCAAAAGTGGTTTCCTGCACCAACTCAAGTGCGAAAAGTGGTTTTTCAACACTAACACAAGTGCGAAAAGTGGTTTTTCAACACTAACACAAGTGCAAAAAGTGGTTTTTCAACACTATCACAAGTGCAAAAAGTGTTTTTTCCACACTAATACAAGTGCAAAAGTGGTTTCCTGCACCAACACAAGTGCGAAAAGTGGTTTTTCAACACTAACACAAGTGCGAAAAGTGGTTTTTCAACACTAACACAAGTGCGAAAAGTGGTTTTTCCACACTAATACAAGTGCAAAAGTGGTTTCCTGCACCAACACAAGTGCGAAAAGTGGTTTTTCAACAGTAACACAAGTGCGAAAAGTGGTTTTTCAACACTAACACAAGTGCGAAAAGTGGTTTTTCAACACTAACACAAGTGCGAAAAGTGGTTTTTCCACACTAATACAAGTGCAAAAGTGGTTTCCTGCACCAACACAAGTGCAAAAAGTGGTTTTTCAACACTAACACAAGTGCGAAAAGTGGTTTTTCAACACTATCACAAGTGCAAAAAGTGTTTTTCCCACACTAATACAAGTGCAAAAGTGGTTTCCTGCACCAACACAAGTGCGAAAAGGGGTTTTTCAACACTAACACAAGTGCAAAAAGTGGTTTTTCAACACTAACACAAGTGCGAAAAGTGGTTTTTCAACACTAACACAAGTGCGAAAAGTGGTTTTTCAACACTATCACAAGTGCAAAAAGTGTTTTTTCCACACTAATACAAGTGCAAAAGTGGTTTCCTGCACCAACACAAGTGCGAAAAGTGGTTTTTCAACACTAACACAAGTGCGAAAAGTGGTTTTTCAACACTAACACAAGTGCGAAAAGTGGTTTTTCCACACTAATACAAGTGCAAAAGTGGTTTCCTGCACCAACACAAGTGCGAAAAGTGGTTTTTCAACACTAACACAAGTGCAAAAAGTGGTTTTTCTACACTATCACAAGTGCAAAAAGTGGTTTTTCCACACTAATACAAGTGCAAAAAGTGTTTTTTCCACACTAATACAAGTGCAAAAGTGGTATCCTGCACCAACACAAGTGCGAAAAGTGGTTTTTCAACACTATCAGAAGTGCAAAAAGTGTTTTTTCCACACTAATACAAGTGCAAAAGTGGTTTCCTGCACCAACACAAGTGCGAAAAGTGGTTTTCAACACTAACACAAGTGCGAAAAGTGGTTTTTCAACACTAACACAAGTGCGAAAAGTGGTTTTTCCACACTAATACAAGTGCAAAAGTGGTTTCCTGCACCAACACAAGTGCGAAAAGTGGTTTTTCAACACTAACACAAGTGCGAAAAGTGGTTTTTCAACACTATCACAAGTGCAAAAAGTGTTTTTTCCACACTAATACAAGTGCAAAAGTGGTTTCCTGCACCAACACAAGTGTGAAAAGTGGTTTTTCAACACTAACACAAGTGCGAAAAGTGGTTTTCAACACTAACACAAGTGCGAAAAGTGTTTTTTCCACACTAATACAAGTGCAAAAGTGGTTTCCTGCACCAACACAAGTGCGAAAAGTGGTTTTTCAACACTAACACAAGTGCGAAAAGTGGTTTTTCAACACTATCACAAGTGCAAAAAGTGTTTTTCCCACACTAATACAAGTGCAAAAGTGGTTTCCTGCACCAACACAAGTGCGAAAAGTGGTTTTTCAACACTAACACAAGGGCGAAAGGTGGTTTTTCAACACTAACGCAAGTGCGAAAAGTGGGTTTTCAACACTATCACAAGTGCAAAAAGTGTTTTTTCCACACGAATACAAGTGCAAAAGTGGTTTCCTGCACCAACACAAGTGCGAAAAGTTGTTTTTCAACACTATCACAAGTGCGAAAAGTGGTTTTTCAACACTAACACAAGTGCGAAAAGTGGTTTTTCAACACTATCACAAGTGCAAAAAGTGTTTTTTCCACACTAATACATGTGCAAAAGTGGTTTCCTGCACCAACACAAGTGCGAAAAGTGGTTTTTCAACACTAACACAAGTGCGAAAAGTGGTTTTTCAACACTAACACAAGTGCGAAAAGTGGTTTTTCCACACTAATACAAGTGCAAAAGTGGTTTCCTGCACCAACACAAGTGCGAAAAGTGGTTTATCAACACTAACACAAGTACGAAAAGTGGTTTTTCAACACTATCACAAGTGCAAAAAGTGTTTTTTCCACACTAATACAAGTGCAAAAGTGGTTTCCTGCACCAACACAAGTGCGAAAAGTGGTTTTTCAACACTAACACAAGTGCGAAAAGTGGTTTTTCAACACTAACACAAGTGCGAAAAGTGGTTTTTCAACACTATCACAAGTGCAAAAAGTGTTTTTCCACACTAATACAAGTGCAAAAGTGGTTTCCTGCACCAACACAAGTGCGAAAAGTGGTTTTTCAACACTATCACAAGTGCGAAAAGTGGTTTTTCAACACTAACACAAGTGCGAAAAGTGGTTTTTCAACACTATCACAAGTGCAAAAAGTGTTTTTTCCACACTAATACATGTGCAAAACTGGTTTCCAGCACCAACACAAGTGCGAAAAGTGGTTTTTCAACACTAACACAAGTGCGAAAAGTGGTTTTTCAACACTAACACAAGTGCGAAAAGTGGTTTTTCCACACTAATACAAGTGCAAAAGTGGTTTCCTGCACCAACACAAGTGCGAAAAGTGGTTTTTCAACACTAACACAATTGCGAAAAGTGGTTTTTCAACACTATCACAAGTGCAAAAAGTGTTTTTTCCACACTAATACAAGTGCAAAAGTGGTTTCCTGCACCAACACAAGTGTGAAAAGTGGTTTTTCAACACTAACACAAGTGCGAAATGTGGTTTTTCAACACTATCACAAGTGCAAAAAGTGTTTTTTCCACACTAATACAAGTGCAAAAGTGGTTTCCTGCACCAACACAAGTGCGAAAAGTGGTTTTTCAACACTAACACAAGTGCAAAAAGTGGTTTTTCAACACTATCACAAGTGCAAAAAGTGTTTTTTCCACACTAATACAAGTGCAAAAGTGGTTTCCTGCACCAACACAAGTGCGAAAAGTGGTTTTTCAACACTAACACAAGTGCGAAAAGTGGTTTTTCAACACTAACACAAGTGGGAAAAGTGGTTTTTCAACACTATCACAAGTGCAAAAAGTGTATTTTCCACACTAATACAAGTGCAAAAGTGGTTTCCTGCACCAACACAAGTGCGAAAAGTAGTTTTTCAACACTATCACAAGTGCGAAAAGTGGTTTTTCAACACTAACACAAGTGCGAAAAGTGGTTTTTCAACACTATCACAAGTGCAAAAAGTGTTTTTTCCACACTAATACATGTGCAAAACTGGTTTCCAGCACCAACACAAGTGCGAAAAGTGGTTTTTCAACACTAACACAAGTGCGAAAAGTGGTTTTTCAACACTAACACAAGTGCGAAAAGTGGTTTTTCCACACTAATACAAGTGCAAAAGTGGTTTCCTGCACCAACACAAGTGCGAAAAGTGGTTTATCAACACTAACACAATTGCGAAAAGTGGTTTTTCAACACTATCACAAGTGCAAAAAGTGTTTTTTCCACACTAATACAAGTGCAAAAGTGGTTTCCTGCACCAACACAAGTGTGAAAAGTGGTTTTTCAACACTAACACAAGTGCGAAATGTGGTTTTTCAACACTATCACAAGTGCAAAAAGTGTTTTTTCCACACTAATACAAGTGCAAAAGTGGTTTCCTGCACCAACACAAGTGCGAAAAGTGGTTTTTCAACACTAACACTAGTGCGAAAAGTGGTTTTTCAACACTATCACAAGTGCAAAAAGTGTTTTTTCCACACTAATACAAGTGCAAAAGTGGTTTCCTGCACCAACACATGTGCGAAAAGTGGTTTTTCAACACTAACACAAGTGCGAAAAGTGGTTTTTCAACACGAACACAAGTGCGAAAAGTGGTTTTTCAACACTATCACAAGTGCAAAAAGTGTTTTTTCCACACTAATACAAGTGCAAAAGTGGTTTCCTGCACCAACACAAGTGCGAAAAGTGGTTTTTCAACACTATCACAAGTGCGAAAAGTGGTTTTTCAACACTAACACAAGTGCGAAAAGTGGTTTTTCAACACTATCACAAGTGCAAAAAGTGTTTTTTCCACACTAATACATGTGCAAAAGTGGTTTCCTGCACCAACACAAGTGCGAAAAGTGGTTTTTCAACACTAACACAAGTGCGAAAAGTGGTTTTTCAACACTAACACAAGTGCGAAAAGTGGGTTTTCCACACTAATACAAGTGCAAAACTGGTTTCCTGCACAAACACAAGTGCGAAAAGTGGTTTATCAACACTAACACAAGTGCGAAAAGTGGTTTTTCAACACTATCACAAGTGCAAAAAGTGTTTTTTCCACAATAATACAAGTGCAAAAGTGGTTTCCTGCACCAACACAAGTGCGAAAAGTGGTTTTTCAACACTAACACAAGTGCGAAAAGTGGTTTTTCAACACTATCACAAGTGCAAAAAGTGTTTTTTCCACACTAATACAAGTGCAAAAGTGGTTTCCTGCACCAACACAAGTGCGAAAAGTGGTTTTTCAACACTAACACAAGTGCAAAAAGTGGTTTTTCAACATTAACACAAGTGCGAAAAGTGGTTTTTCAACACTATCACAAGTGCAAAAAGTGTTTTTTCCACACTAATACAAGTGCAAAAGTGGTTTCCTGCACCAACACAAGTGCGAAAAGTGGTTTTTCAACACTATCACAAGTGCGAAAAGTGGTTTTTCAACACTAACACAAGTGCGAAAAGTGGTTTTTCAACACTATCACAAGTGCAAAAAGTGTTTTTTCCACACTAATACATGTGCAAAAGTGGTTTCCTGCACCAACACAAGTGCAAAAAGTGTTTTTTCCACACTAATACATGTGCAAAAGTGGTTTCCTGCACCAACACAAGTGCAAAAAGTGTTTTTTCCACACTAATACAAGTGCAAAAGTGGTTTCCTGCACCAACACAAGTGCGAAAAGTGGTTTTCAACACTAACACAAGTGCGAAAAGTGGTTTTTCAACACTAACACAAGTGCGAAAAGTGGTTTTTCCACACTAATACAAGTGCAAAAGTGGTTTCCTGCACCAACACAAGTGCGAAAAGTGGTTTTTCAACACTAACACAAGTGCGAAAAGTGGTTTTTCAACACTATCACAAGTGCAAAAAGTGTTTTTTCCACACTAATACAAGTGCAAAAGTGGTTTCCTGCACCAACACAAGTGTGAAAAGTGGTTTTTCAACACTAACACAAGTGCGAAAAGTGGTTTTCAACACTAACACAAGTGCGAAAAGTGTTTTTTCCACACTAATACAAGTGCAAAAGTGGTTTCCTGCACCAACACAAGTGCGAAAAGTGGTTTTTCAACACTAACACAAGTGCGAAAAGTGGTTTTTAACACTATCACAAGTGCAAAAAGTGTTTTTCCCACACTAATACAAGTGCAAAAGTGGTTTCCTGCACCAACACAAGTGCGAAAAGTGGTTTTTCAACACTAACACAAGGGCGAAAGGTGGTTTTTCAACACTAACACAAGTGCGAAAAGTGGGTTTTCAACACTATCACAAGTGCAAAAAGTGTTTTTTCCACACAAATACAAGTGCAAAAGTGGTTTCCTGCACCAACACAAGTGCGAAAAGTGGTTTTTCAACACTATCACAAGTGCGAAAAGTGGTTTTTCAACACTAACACAAGTGCGAAAAGTGGTTTTTCAACACTATCACAAGTGCAAAAAGTGTTTTTTCCACACTAATATATGTGCAAAAGTGGTTTCCTGCACCAACACAAGTGCGAAAAGTGGTTTTTCAACACTAACACAAGTGCGAAAAGTGGTTTTTCAACACTAACACAAGTGCGAAAAGTGGTTTTTTCCACACTAATACAAGTGCAAAAGTGGTTTCCTGCACCAACACAAGTGCGAAAAGTGGTTTATCAACACTAACACAAGTACGAAAAGTAGTTTTTCAACACTATCACAAGTGCAAAAAGTGTTTTTTCCACACTAATACAAGTGCAAAAGTGGTTTCCTGCACCAACACAAGTGTGAAAAGTGGTTTTTCAACACTAACACAAGTGCGAAATGTGGTTTTTCAACACTATCACAAGTGCGAAAAGTGGTTTTCAACACTATCACAAGTGCAAAAAGTGTTTTTTCCACACTAATACAAGTGCAAAAGTGGTTTCCTGCACCAACACATGTGCGAAAAGTGGTTTTTCAACACTAACACAAGTGCGAAAAGTGGTTTTTCAACACAAACACAAGTGCGAAAAGTGGTTTTTCAACACTATCACAAGTGCAAAAAGTGTTTTTTCCACACTAATACAAGTGCAAAAGTGGTTTCCTGCACCAACACAAGTGCGAAAAGTGGTTTTTCAACACTATCACAAGTGCGAAAAGTGGTTTTTCAACACTAACACAAGTGCGAAAAGTGGTTTTTCAACACTATCACAAGTGCAAAAAGTGTTTTTTCCACACTAATACATGTGCAAAAGTGGTTTCCTGCACCAACACAAGTGCGAAAAGTGGTTTTTCAACACTAACACAAGTGCGAAAAGTGGTTTTTCAACACTAACACAAGTGCGAAAAGTGGTTTTTCCACACTAATACAAGTGCAAAAGTGGTTTCCTGCACCAACACAAGTGCGAAAAGTGGTTTATCAACACTAACACAAGTACGAAAAGTGGTTTTTCAACACTATCACAAGTGCAAAAAGTGTTTTTTCCACACTAATACAAGTGCAAAAGTGGTTTCCTGCACCAACACAAGTGCGAAAAGTGGTTTTTCAACACTATCACAAGTGCGAAAAGTGGTTTTTCAACACTAACACAAGTGCGAAAAGTGGTTTTTCAACACTATCACAAGTGCAAAAAGTGTTTTTTCCACACTAATACATGTGCAAAAGTGGTTTCCTGCACCAACACAAGTGCAAAAAGTGTTTTTTCCACAATAATACAAGTGCAAAAGTGGTTTCCTGCACCAACACAAGTGCGAAAAGTGGTTTTTCAACACTAACACAAGTGCGAAAAGTGGTTTTTCAACACTATCACAAGTGCAAAAAGTGTTTTTTCCACACTAATACAAGTGCAAAAGTGGTTTCCTGCACCAACACAAGTGCGAAAAGTGGTTTTTCAACACTAACACAAGTGCAAAAAGTGGTTTATCAACACTAACACAAGTACGAAAAGTGGTTTTTCAACACTATCACAAGTGCAAAAAGTGTTTTTTCCACACTAATACAAGTGCAAAAGTGGTTTCCTGCACCAACACAAGTGCGAAAAGTGGTTTTTCAACACTAACACAAGTGCGAAAAGTGGTTTTTCAACACTATCACAAGTGCAAAAAGTGTTTTTTCCACACTAATACATGTGCAAAAGTGGTTTCCTGCACCAACACAAGTGCAAAAAGTGTTTTTTCCACACTAATACATGTGCAAAAGTGGTTTCCTGCACCAACACAAGTGCAAAAAGTGTTTTTTCCACACTAATACAAGTGCAAAAGTGGTTTCCTGCACCAACACAAGTGCGAAAAGTGGTTTTCAACACTAACACAAGTGCGAAAAGTGGTTTTTCAACACTAACACAAGTGCGAAAAGTGGTTTTTCCACACTAATACAAGTGCAAAAGTGGTTTCCTGCACCAACACAAGTGCGAAAAGTGGTTTTTCAACACTAACACAAGTGCGAAAAGTGGTTTTTCAACACTATCACAAGTGCAAAAAGTGTTTTTTCCACACTAATACAAGTGCAAAAGTGGTTTCCTGCACCAACACAAGTGTGAAAAGTGGTTTTTCAACACTAACACAAGTGCGAAAAGTGGTTTTCAACACTAACACAAGTGCGAAAAGTGTTTTTTCCACACTAATACAAGTGCAAAAGTGGTTTCCTGCACCAACACAAGTGCGAAAAGTGGTTTTTCAACACTAACACAAGTGCGAAAAGTGGTTTTTAACACTATCACAAGTGCAAAAAGTGTTTTTCCCACACTAATACAAGTGCAAAAGTGGTTTCCTGCACCAACACAAGTGCGAAAAGTGGTTTTTCAACACTAACACAAGGGCGAAAGGTGGTTTTTCAACACTAACACAAGTGCGAAAAGTGGGTTTTCAACACTATCACAAGTGCAAAAAGTGTTTTTTCCACACGAATACAAGTGCAAAAGTGGTTTCCTGCACCAACACAAGTGCGAAAAGTGGTTTTTCAACACTATCACAAGTGCGAAAAGTGGTTTTTCAACACTAACACAAGTGCGAAAAGTGGTTTTTCAACACTATCACAAGTGCAAAAAGTGTTTTTTCCACACTAATATATGTGCAAAAGTGGTTTCCTGCACCAACACAAGTGCGAAAAGTGGTTTTTCAACACTAACACAAGTGCGAAAAGTGGTTTTTCAACACTAACACAAGTGCGAAAAGTGGTTTTTTCCACACTAATACAAGTGCAAAAGTGGTTTCCTGCACCAACACAAGTGCGAAAAGTGGTTTATCAACACTAACACAAGTACGAAAAGTAGTTTTTCAACACTATCACAAGTGCAAAAAGTGTTTTTTCCACACTAATACAAGTGCAAAAGTGGTTTCCTGCACCAACACAAGTGTGAAAAGTGGTTTTTCAACACTAACACAAGTGCGAAATGTGGTTTTTCAACACTATCACAAGTGCGAAAAGTGGTTTTCAACACTATCACAAGTGCAAAAAGTGTTTTTTCCACACTAATACAAGTGCAAAAGTGGTTTCCTGCACCAACACATGTGCGAAAAGTGGTTTTTCAACACTAACACAAGTGCGAAAAGTGGTTTTTCAACACAAACACAAGTGCGAAAAGTGGTTTTTCAACACTATCACAAGTGCAAAAAGTGTTTTTTCCACACTAATACAAGTGCAAAAGTGGTTTCCTGCACCAACACAAGTGCGAAAAGTGGTTTTTCAACACTATCACAAGTGCGAAAAGTGGTTTTTCAACACTAACACAAGTGCGAAAAGTGGTTTTTCAACACTATCACAAGTGCAAAAAGTGTTTTTTCCACACTAATACATGTGCAAAAGTGGTTTCCTGCACCAACACAAGTGCGAAAAGTGGTTTTTCAACACTAACACAAGTGCGAAAAGTGGTTTTTCAACACTAACACAAGTGCGAAAAGTGGTTTTTCAACACTATCACAAGTGCAAAAAGTGTTTTTCCACACTAATACAAGTGCAAAAGTGGTTTCCTGCACCAACACAAGTGCGAAAAGTGGTTTTTCAACACTGTCACAAGTGCGAAAAGTGGTTTTTCAACACTAACACAAGTGCGAAAAGTGGTTTTTCAACACTATCACAAGTGCAAAAAGTGTTTTTTCCACACTAATACAAGTGCAAAAGTGGTTTCCTGCACCAACACAAGTGCGAAAAGTGGTTTTTCAACACTAACACAAGTGCGAAAAGTGGTTTTTCAACACTAACACAAGTGGGAAAAGTGGTTTTTCAACACTATCACAAGTGCAAAAAGTGTATTTTCCACACTAATACAAGTGCAAAAGTGGTTTCCTGCACCAACACAAGTGCGAAAAGTAGTTTTTCAACACTATCACAAGTGCGAAAAGTGGTTTTTCAACACTAACACAAGTGCGAAAAGTGGTTTTTCAACACTAACACAAGTGCGAAAAGTGGTTTTTCCACACTAATACAAGTGCAAAAGTGGTTTTCTGCACCAACACAAGTGCGAAAAGTGGTTTATCAACACTAACACAATTGCGAAAAGTGGTTTTTCAACACTATCACAAGTGCAAAAAGTGTTTTTTCCACACTAATACAAGTGCAAAAGTGGTTTCCTGCACCAACACAAGTGTGAAAAGTGGTTTTTCAACACTAACACAAGTGCGAAATGTGGTTTTTCAACACTATCACAAGTGCAAAAAGTGTTTTTTCCACACTAATACAAGTGCAAAAGTGGTTTCCTGCACCAACACAAGTGCGAAAAGTGGTTTTTCAACACTAACACAAGTGCAAAAAGTGGTTTTTCAACACTATCACAAGTGCAAAAAGTGTTTTTTCCACACTAATACAAGTGCAAAAGTGGTTTCCTGCACCAACACAAGTGCGAAAAGTGGTTTTTCAACACTAACACAAGTGCGAAAAGTGGTTTTTCAACACTAACACAAGTGGGAAAAGTGGTTTTTCAACACTATCACAAGTGCAAAAAGTGTATTTTCCACACTAATACAAGTGCAAAAGTGGTTTCCTGCACCAACACAAGTGCGAAAAGTAGTTTTTCAACACTATCACAAGTGCGAAAAGTGGTTTTTCAACACTAACACAAGTGCGAAAAGTGGTTTTTCAACACTATCACAAGTGCAAAAAGTGTTTTTTCCACACTAATACATGTGCAAAACTGGTTTCCAGCACCAACACAAGTGCGAAAAGTGGTTTTTCAACACTAACACAAGTGCGAAAAGTGGTTTTTCAACACTAACACAAGTGCGAAAAGTGGTTTTTCCACACTAATACAAGTGCAAAAGTGGTTTCCTGCACCAACACAAGTGCGAAAAGTGGTTTATCAACACTAACACAATTGCGAAAAGTGGTTTTTCAACACTATCACAAGTGCAAAAAGTGTTTTTTCCACACTAATACAAGTGCAAAAGTGGTTTCCTGCACCAACACAAGTGTGAAAAGTGGTTTTTCAACACTAACACAAGTGCGAAATGTGGTTTTTCAACACTATCACAAGTGCAAAAAGTGTTTTTTCCACACTAATACAAGTGCAAAAGTGGTTTCCTGCACCAACACAAGTGCGAAAAGTGGTTTTTCAACACTAACACTAGTGCGAAAAGTGGTTTTTCAACACTATCACAAGTGCAAAAAGTGTTTTTTCCACACTAATACAAGTGCAAAAGTGGTTTCCTGCACCAACACATGTGCGAAAAGTGGTTTTTCAACACTAACACAAGTGCGAAAAGTGGTTTTTCAACACGAACACAAGTGCGAAAAGTGGTTTTTCAACACTATCACAAGTGCAAAAAGTGTTTTTTCCACACTAATACAAGTGCAAAAGTGGTTTCCTGCACCAACACAAGTGCGAAAAGTGGTTTTTCAACACTATCACAAGTGCGAAAAGTGGTTTTTCAACACTAACACAAGTGCGAAAAGTGGTTTTTCAACACTATCACAAGTGCAAAAAGTGTTTTTTCCACACTAATACATGTGCAAAAGTGGTTTCCTGCACCAACACAAGTGCGAAAAGTGGTTTTTCAACACTAACACAAGTGCGAAAAGTGGTTTTTCAACACTAACACAAGTGCGAAAAGTGGGTTTTCCACACTAATACAAGTGCAAAACTGGTTTCCTGCACAAACACAAGTGCGAAAAGTGGTTTATCAACACTAACACAAGTGCGAAAAGTGGTTTTTCAACACTATCACAAGTGCAAAAAGTGTTTTTTCCACAATAATACAAGTGCAAAAGTGGTTTCCTGCACCAACACAAGTGCGAAAAGTGGTTTTTCAACACTAACACAAGTGCGAAAAGTGGTTTTTCAACACTATCACAAGTGCAAAAAGTGTTTTTTCCACACTAATACAAGTGCAAAAGTGGTTTCCTGCACCAACACAAGTGCGAAAAGTGGTTTTTCAACACTAACACAAGTGCAAAATGTGGTTTTTCAACATTAACACAAGTGCGAAAAGTGGTTTTTCAACACTATCACAAGTGCAAAAAGTGTTTTTTCCACACTAATACAAGTGCAAAAGTGGTTTCCTGCACCAACACAAGTGCGAAAAGTGGTTTTTCAACACTATCACAAGTGCGAAAAGTGGTTTTTCAACACTAACACAAGTGCGAAAAGTGGTTTTTCAACACTATCACAAGTGCAAAAAGTGTTTTTTCCACACTAATACATGTGCAAAAGTGGTTTCCTGCACCAACACAAGTGCAAAAAGTGTTTTTTCCACACTAATACATGTGCAAAAGTGGTTTCCTGCACCAACACAAGTGCAAAAAGTGTTTTTTCCACACTAATACAAGTGCAAAAGTGGTTTCCTGCACCAACACAAGTGCGAAAAGTGGTTTTCAACACTAACACAAGTGCGAAAAGTGGTTTTTCAACACTAACACAAGTGCGAAAAGTGGTTTTTCCACACTAATACAAGTGCAAAAGTGGTTTCCTGCACCAACACAAGTGCGAAAAGTGGTTTTTCAACACTAACACAAGTGCGAAAAGTGGTTTTTCAACACTATCACAAGTGCAAAAAGTGTTTTTTCCACACTAATACAAGTGCAAAAGTGGTTTCCTGCACCAACACAAGTGTGAAAAGTGGTTTTTCAACACTAACACAAGTGCGAAAAGTGGTTTTCAACACTAACACAAGTGCGAAAAGTGTTTTTTCCACACTAATACAAGTGCAAAAGTGGTTTCCTGCACCAACACAAGTGCGAAAAGTGGTTTTTCAACACTAACACAAGTGCGAAAAGTGGTTTTTAACACTATCACAAGTGCAAAAAGTGTTTTTCCCACACTAATACAAGTGCAAAAGTGGTTTCCTGCACCAACACAAGTGCGAAAAGTGGTTTTTCAACACTAACACAAGGGCGAAAGGTGGTTTTTCAACACTAACACAAGTGCGAAAAGTGGGTTTTCAACACTATCACAAGTGCAAAAAGTGTTTTTTCCACACGAATACAAGTGCAAAAGTGGTTTCCTGCACCAACACAAGTGCGAAAAGTGGTTTTTCAACACTATCACAAGTGCGAAAAGTGGTTTTTCAACACTAACACAAGTGCGAAAAGTGGTTTTTCAACACTATCACAAGTGCAAAAAGTGTTTTTTCCACACTAATATATGTGCAAAAGTGGTTTCCTGCACCAACACAAGTGCGAAAAGTGGTTTTTCAACACTAACACAAGTGCGAAAAGTGGTTTTTCAACACTAACACAAGTGCGAAAAGTGGTTTTTTCCACACTAATACAAGTGCAAAAGTGGTTTCCTGCACCAACACAAGTGCGAAAAGTGGTTTATCAACACTAACACAAGTACGAAAAGTGGTTTTTCAACACTATCACAAGTGCAAAAAGTGTTTTTTCCACACTAATACAAGTGCAAAAGTGGTTTCCTGCACCAACACAAGTGTGAAAAGTGGTTTTTCAACACTAACACAAGTGCGAAATGTGGTTTTTCAACACTATCACAAGTGCGAAAAGTGGTTTTCAACACTATCACAAGTGCAAAAAGTGTTTTTTCCACACTAATACAAGTGCAAAAGTGGTTTCCTGCACCAACACATGTGCGAAAAGTGGTTTTTCAACACTAACACAAGTGCGAAAAGTGGTTTTTCAACACAAACACAAGTGCGAAAAGTGGTTTTTCAACACTATCACAAGTGCAAAAAGTGTTTTTTCCACACTAATACAAGTGCAAAAGTGGTTTCCTGCACCAACACAAGTGCGAAAAGTGGTTTTTCAACACTATCACAAGTGCGAAAAGTGGTTTTTCAACACTAACACAAGTGCGAAAAGTGGTTTTTCAACACTATCACAAGTGCAAAAAGTGTTTTTTCCACACTAATACATGTGCAAAAGTGGTTTCCTGCACCAACACAAGTGCGAAAAGTGGTTTTTCAACACTAACACAAGTGCGAAAAGTGGTTTTTCAACACTAACACAAGTGCGAAAAGTGGTTTTTCCACACTAATACAAGTGCAAAAGTGGTTTCCTGCACCAACACAAGTGCGAAAAGTGGTTTATCAACACTAACACAAGTACGAAAAGTGGTTTTTCAACACTATCACAAGTGCAAAAAGTGTTTTTTCCACACTAATACAAGTGCAAAAGTGGTTTCCTGCACCAACACAAGTGCGAAAAGTGGTTTTTCAACACTAACACAAGTGCGAAAAGTGGTTTTTCAACACTAACACAAGTGCGAAAAGTGGTTTTTCAACACTATCACAAGTGCAAAAAGTGTTTTTCCACACTAATACAAGTGCAAAAGTGGTTTCCTGCACCAACACAAGTGCGAAAAGTGGTTTTTCAACACTATCACAAGTGCGAAAAGTGGTTTTTCAACACTAACACAAGTGCGAAAAGTGGTTTTTCAACACTATCACAAGTGCAAAAAGTGTTTTTTCCACACTAATACAAGTGCAAAAGTGGTTTCCTGCACCAACACAAGTGCGAAAAGTGGTTTTTCAACACTAACACAAGTGCGAAAAGTGGTTTTTCAACACTAACACAAGTGGGAAAAGTGGTTTTTCAACACTATCACAAGTGCAAAAAGTGTATTTTCCACACTAATACAAGTGCAAAAGTGGTTTCCTGCACCAACACAAGTGCGAAAAGTAGTTTTTCAACACTATCACAAGTGCGAAAAGTGGTTTTTCAACACTAACACAAGTGCGAAAAGTGGTTTTTCAACACTATCACAAGTGCAAAAAGTGTTTTTTCCACACTAATACATGTGCAAAACTGGTTTCCAGCACCAACACAAGTGCGAAAAGTGGTTTTTCAACACTAACACAAGTGCGAAAAGTGGTTTTTCAACACCAACACAAGTGCGAAAAGTGGTTTTTCCACACTAATACAAGTGCAAAAGTGGTTTCCTGCACCAACACAAGTGCGAAAAGTGGTTTATCAACACTAACACAATTGCGAAAAGTGGTTTTTCAACACTATCACAAGTGCAAAAAGTGTTTTTTCCACACTAATACAAGTGCAAAAGTGGTTTCCTGCACCAACACAAGTGTGAAAAGTGGTTTTTCAACACTAACACAAGTGCGAAATGTGGTTTTTCAACACTATCACAAGTGCAAAAAGTGTTTTTTCCACACTAATACAAGTGCAAAAGTGGTTTCCTGCACCAACACAAGTGCGAAAAGTGGTTTTTCAACACTAACACTAGTGCGAAAAGTGGTTTTTCAACACTATCACAAGTGCAAAAAGTGTTTTTTCCACACTAATACAAGTGCAAAAGTGGTTTCCTGCACCAACACATGTGCGAAAAGTGGTTTTTCAACACTAACACAAGTGCGAAAAGTGGTTTTTCAACACGAACACAAGTGCGAAAAGTGGTTTTTCAACACTATCACAAGTGCAAAAAGTGTTTTTTCCACACTAATACAAGTGCAAAAGTGGTTTCCTGCACCAACACAAGTGCGAAAAGTGGTTTTTCAACACTATCACAAGTGCGAAAAGTGGTTTTTCAACACTAACACAAGTGCGAAAAGTGGTTTTTCAACACTATCACAAGTGCAAAAAGTGTTTTTTCCACACTAATACATGTGCAAAAGTGGTTTCCTGCACCAACACAAGTGCGAAAAGTGGTTTTTCAACACTAACACAAGTGCGAAAAGTGGTTTTTCAACACTAACACAAGTGCGAAAAGTGGGTTTTCCACACTAATACAAGTGCAAAACTGGTTTCCTGCACAAACACAAGTGCGAAAAGTGGTTTATCAACACTAACACAAGTGCGAAAAGTGGTTTTTCAACACTATCACAAGTGCAAAAAGTGTTTTTTCCACACTAATACAAGTGCAAAAGTGGTTTCCTGCACCAACACAAGTGCGAAAAGTGGTTTTTCAACACTAACACAAGTGCGAAAAGTGGTTTTTCAACACTATCACAAGTGCAAAAAGTGTTTTTTCCACACTAATACAAGTGCAAAAGTGGTTTCCTGCACCAACACAAGTGCGAAAAGTGGTTTTTCAACACTAACACAAGTGCAAAAAGTGGTTTTTCAACATTAACACAAGTGCGAAAAGTGGTTTTTCAACACTATCACAAGTGCAAAAAGTGTTTTTTCCACACTAATACAAGTGCAAAAGTGGTTTCCTGCACCAACACAAGTGCGAAAAGTGGTTTTTCAACACTATCACAAGTGCGAAAAGTGGTTTTTCAACACTAACACAAGTGCGAAAAGTGGTTTTTCAACACTATCACAAGTGCAAAAAGTGTTTTTTCCACACTAATACATGTGCAAAAGTGGTTTCCTGCACCAACACAAGTGCAAAAAGTGTTTTTTCCACACTAATACATGTGCAAAAGTGGTTTCCTGCACCAACACAAGTGCAAAAAGTGTTTTTTCCACACTAATACAAGTGCAAAAGTGGTTTCCTGCACCAACACAAGTGCGAAAAGTGGTTTTCAACACTAACACAAGTGCGAAAAGTGGTTTTTCAACACTAACACAAGTGCGAAAAGTGGTTTTTCCACACTAATACAAGTGCAAAAGTGGTTTCCTGCACCAACACAAGTGCGAAAAGTGGTTTTTCAACACTAACACAAGTGCGAAAAGTGGTTTTTCAACACTATCACAAGTGCAAAAAGTGTTTTTTCCACACTAATACAAGTGCAAAAGTGGTTTCCTGCACCAACACAAGTGTGAAAAGTGGTTTTTCAACACTAACACAAGTGCGAAAAGTGGTTTTCAACACTAACACAAGTGCGAAAAGTGTTTTTTCCACACTAATACAAGTGCAAAAGTGGTTTCCTGCACCAACACAAGTGCGAAAAGTGGTTTTTCAACACTAACACAAGTGCGAAAAGTGGTTTTTAACACTATCACAAGTGCAAAAAGTGTTTTTCCCACACTAATACAAGTGCAAAAGTGGTTTCCTGCACCAACACAAGTGCGAAAAGTGGTTTTTCAACACTAACACAAGGGCGAAAGGTGGTTTTTCAACACTAACACAAGTGCGAAAAGTGGGTTTTCAACACTATCACAAGTGCAAAAAGTGTTTTTTCCACACGAATACAAGTGCAAAAGTGGTTTCCTGCACCAACACAAGTGCGAAAAGTGGTTTTTCAACACTATCACAAGTGCGAAAAGTGGTTTTTCAACACTAACACAAGTGCGAAAAGTGGTTTTTCAACACTATCACAAGTGCAAAAAGTGTTTTTTCCACACTAATACATGTGCAAAAGTGGTTTCCTGCACCAACACAAGTGTGAAAAGTGGTTTTTCAACACTAACACAAGTGCGAAAAGTGGTTTTTCAACACTAACACAAGTGCGAAAAGTGGTTTTTTCCACACTAATACAAGTGCAAAAGTGGTTTCCTGCACCAACACAAGTGCGAAAAGTGGTTTATCAACACTAACACAAGTACGAAAAGTGGTTTTTCAACACTATCACAAGTGCAAAAAGTGTTTTTTCCACACTAATACAAGTGCAAAAGTGGTTTCCTGCACCAACACAAGTGTGAAAAGTGGTTTTTCAACACTAACACAAGTGCGAGTAGTGTAATAATGTTGCTTCTGGGACACCTCCGTTTAACATGGGAAATCCCTATCTAATGTCATTTACCCCCTTGTCTTTTTCAAAAATCATAAACACCTCTATTTCTCCCACCCTCATCTTTATGAACCTTTTGTCTGTAGTACCTATCCTTAATGTTGTTCATTAGACCACTCAAACACTACAAATATTTGTTTTCTCTTATAGACCTATCATCCTTCTTCTACATATCATCTGGCAGATTAATCTTTGACCCACTCAAACATTGACCCATTCACTTCCATATTAATTCTTTCCCTCCCTCATTGCCCCTAAACACCTATATTTCTCTCACCCTGTTCTTTACGAACCTTCTAACCTTTTGACATGTTATCCTTATTCATTAGACCACTTAAACACCTGTGATCCTTCTGACCTCATGGACCTTTTAACCTTTTACTCTTAATATCATCTGGTGAATATAACCCACTCAAACAACGACCCTACAAATATTTGTTTATGCGTGGGAAATAATTTAATTCTCTTGCCACTCTCTTCACCATCTAATATATTAACAAAAAATATGTTTGAGTTTGGTTCTTTATTAAGATATTTTAACTGAGCTAAGATAAAATGGTAAACCTCCCTCAATGTTCTTGTTTGAGCACCTCCAGTGCCACATACCATTTTAAAATTAAAGTATATATTTTCCTGACAACCATCAAAGTTTTCCGTCCACTCAAAAATATTTCCATCTTTTTTACCCAATTCACCGGTATTTAAATTAATTCTCTTATTTGTTTTGTGAATTTTTTTACCAGTTGCCTTTTCAATTATACCTATTTGATATTTTTCACATTCATTATGTTTTCCATTTATATACCAAGGTTGATTACACCTCCACTCTTTAGTCTGGTTGATACTTGGTTCTATCATTTATATAATAGTAAAAAAGGTGGCGGTAGCCCGTTAAAATCCCCAACCCTCCCCCCCCCCTTTTTAACTTATCACTTATATATATCTTATCACTTATATATATCTTATCACTTATGTATATCTTATCACTTATATATATCTTATCACTTATATATATATCTTATCACTTATATACTTATATAACCATAAGGGAGACTATCAATTCCATTTTCTAAAATAAACCTCTTATCATCAAAAGCCCCCAATGCTTTCTTATTTATCTCTTCTGAATATAATTGATGTTTATAACTTCTTATTCCATTAATCTTTCTAAACTCTTCTTTCTTTGTTGTTAAACAGTTATAATAATCCTTAAAGTTTATTGTTTCTTTAATAACATTTTTCTTTACACCTTTTAACTTCTTATCAGTCTTTTCAACGTTATTCACAATGTATTTATAAGCATAAGCCTTTGACCTCAATCCCACAAATTCACTCATAACATTTCCTCCTAATTCATCCTTGAACTTTCCAATCACCTTTTTATTTTTAGAAGAGAACAACTCACTCTCTGGACTGTAATTACTCGTGTCATAGATATTAATGTCTCTTTTCATGTCTGAATAAACATCGTTGGTATTAATTTTCAAAATAAAACTATCTGTATCCATATAAAGTAGATTAACATCATTTTGATATTTCTTCCTCAAGTTATTATAAAAGTAATCATACATTAATGACTTTGATAAATCAAGAATTGTTGTTCCAATATAAATAGGTTTGTTCATTTCAATACTCTCTTTAATCAAATGGATCGCACAAAAGTTCTCAGTAAAGACCTCAGCTCGAGTAAAACTCGGTCTATTAATTAATTTTGATGCTTGTTCCCAAGATGTTGATAGTCTGATATTTTGTCTTTTCCTCACATTCTCCATAGTCTTACCAAAGACCGCATTATTCATCAATTTATAAAAGTCTTTCTCAAAATCTGTTTTTGACTCTGTTCTTTGTGTATTAAAATCAATGTACCCCTTTAACCAATGACTTTGATTGAACTTTAGAACCCTATGGATCTTCTCTACTCTTAGACCTTTTGATAAATATTGTCGCAAATTTCTTTGGTGTAGAACATAATTTTTCTTGTTATATAATGTAGTAAGTAATTTTTCTGTTGATTCACCTATATCAAACGATCGTTGATAATCACTCAACCATTCTTTCTTTGGACTTTCTTTCTCACAAGCAAATGGGAGATCTTTGTGTAGGTTATGGAGTTCCTCTGGATATTTTAAATCAATTTCAAAATAATAACCAACTTTTTCTTCATCCAATTCTTTTTGTGTAGAGATACATACATCTTGTAAAACGTTTTTGTAGTCTTTTTCCTTTACCCATCTAAGTTTTCCATAAGGAAGAGCCTGAGACATTGCCCAGCCATACAGGTTGTTCGCGTCATAGTACATCAAGTAAGAACTCTCTTTCGTTGGATCATAATTTGGAAGATATTTGTTATTTGCTTTTGCGTATCTACTCGAGCAGACTTGTGAAATTCCACCTCTTTTTGCCTTTTCAATCATCAAAAGCATATCAACATCGGTTATCAAATCCAAATCTTGTTTTGTCATTTTCAACATCGCACTCCAGGCCAATCCAGGTGCTGTGTAGTAGTGAGCAGGATCCAATCCATATCCAGTGCGACAAACAGATCTAAAGGCTTCAAATACATCGGCCAATAAAAGCACATCAGTTTTGAGATACAAATCGTGATACTCGCCAAGATTCTTGATGTTATATTTTTCCCAAACATTTTGTGCGTGTACATAATCTTTATCAGATATATGACTATTATTTAATTTGTTATAGAAATTTTCTTTTGAAGGAAGTTGTGTTTCATTGAATCTCTCAAATGAGTCCATATAGTCATAGGGGTAAATTCCCTTTTGTGTTAGAAAATCTTTATCTAAAAAATACTCTGAAAGACATGGAAACTCTTTTAGATTTTGAACCAAGTTAACCAATGGACTTGCCATGAATTTAAATGTATCAAGAAATCTGATATGAGTAATAGGAGATGTGTGAATTGTTTTTGTGAATGAAATGTATTTCTGATCCGTGTTTGGAATTGCTGAGATACTTCCAGAAGTCTTTGAGAGTTCCTTGATAAATAGATGTGTATCATAATGAGCGTTGTTATGAAGAAAGACAGGAATGAAAGAGGGGAGTTGATAATTAATATTACAACTTTGATGAGCCGGACCTCTATATTTACCAGTGAGATGACAATGGTCTCTAACCTTTAGACCTTTACCAATTTTCTCCTCACAAATATGACAGACATTGTTTTTTATAAATTCCCTTTTTTCTTTACTTGTTAAGGACATTGGTTTATTGGTTTCTCTCATTATCTTGGTTAATCGAACACAGTCTTTTTCTAGTCGTTTCACAAACTCCTCTGGGGTATTTGAGCCTCTATACATCTCTAACTTGTTATATTTATCACCAACGGATGATTTGATATAATAACAAAAACCACAAGGAGTATGTTTTTGATATTTATTTGTGTATGATTCTTTTGGATCTTGAGAAGCAGTATCAATTTTTTCTAAAATACTTTCAAAATCAGCATATATAACAAATGGATGTTTGATCTTTTTATTTTCATCTTTGAATGTGATCTTTGAGCCTTCTTTAGGCATATTGATTACCGTTGATTTATGTTCGCCACAATAATTTGAATGTTTATCTAATCTTTCTTGTGAATTGAAGAAGTTAAGACAACGCAAACAAATATATATTTTATTTGTTCTCTTACAGACTTGTGGTTTTATTAATTTAGCAATATCTTTGATGTATGTATAATGTGAATTTTCGTCTGAATTAAAATATAGAAGATTAATATGAGTTTGTTTACAATTGTCAGAAAGCTTTAAAACCTGAATGTTGTTTGTTTCTGTTAGACCATAAACATTAACTGATAAATTATTCATCTTTTCAAATTTAGGAATATCATTTAAAGTCATCGGAAACTTTAGATCTTTCGTATTTAATGTATTCTCATATTTTTTATAATGAGATACTCTTTCATCATGAAAATGTGGAGGATGTAAGTGTGCTAAAATAGACCAGAGAAAACATTTATTGTCTTTATTTTTGATATTGATAACTGCTTTTCTATTTTTGATAACACTGGGTAAATCAATGTAAGAAGAAGCTTTTAGAGGATCTGATTTAAGAATATGAATGTCTATGTAAATAATTTTTCCTATATTGAATCCACTTCCTACGATTGAATTATCCACATCTTGCTCTTGTTTAATAAGTTCATCATAGACTCCTGATGTTTTAAAATCTTGATATGAAGATATAAAGTGTGGCTCAGTTCTCATGTATGGTGCATCTATAACTCCTTCATCCTTTGTCATTTCTAATTTTACTCCCATATAAAATTTAAGTGGTTTCATTTCCTTTAGTGTTTTTTCAATCAACGTTTGAACAGCAGGTTTAACTATTTCTACAGCATCAACTATAGACTCTGGTTCAGGAGGTTTGAAGTTAAAGACTCTTATTTTAATATGTCCTTTGAATGCTCCATCAGAGTTTTTAGTTGTGATAAAATTTGATAAATGTAGATTTGTTTTAAGATGTATTTTGAAGCCTTTCTTGAGGATATTTTTATTACATGTAGAACAGTGTTTTGTTTCAGGTGGAAGAGGGGAAAGTTTGTTTAAAATGTTGTATGTATGTTTTGCGGTGAGAATATGTTGTTTATAATATTTTACTTCCTTCTCGCAAGTATCACAATAAACCATATTTATAGCGTGAGAAAACGTGGTGTTTTATATATATCACTGTGCTTAAAATAAAACACTTTTGAGCTTTACAGCTCCGTTTTATATATATCACTGTGCTTAAACTAAAACACTTTTTCACTCAGAATCATCTAAGTCATAACTATCACATGAATACTCAGAATCATACTCAGAGTCATCAATAAAGCTACTCTCATAACTATCATTTGAGCACAAACTATTAGTATCATAACTATCATCTGTGTTCAATGAAATACTATCATCACCATCATCCAAGTTCAATGAAATACTATCATCACTATCGTCCGAGTTCAATGAAATAGTAAAATCTTCACTGCTGTATTGACTCATATTTAATTAGCAAGAAAAATATTCCCATCAATATCTATATACTTTCTTTCATTAACAGATTCAATCTCTACAATTTTTATATCAAAAGTTATCTTTAAATAATCTCTAACTATCATAGAACGAAATGACATTTCACCAGAAATATTAACATCATTCATTTTACTTAGATCTACACCCTTTGGATTATTAAAGAAAATACAAATGTCTCCTCTAGAATTATTAATGGTCTTATCATTCTTTTTCAAAGTATCGTGGTCAATCACTTTTTCAAGCTTTGAATAAATTGCCAGGAGTAGAGGAGAAACTTTTGTTAGATTTACTTTAATGGATGTCTTTCCAGGTATAGTTAGAGCTCTTCCTTTAAATGAAATAGAGGGGCTCATGTTATTTTCCATAACTGGTTTTACCCAAAAATTTCCATATTTATCTTTGTTCAATTTAACATCTTTGACATATTTTTCTATATCTTCCACCGAAGTAGAGATTGATTGAAATTTGTCTTTTGTGCTTTGAAACATTGTATTTATTAATGAATAAACTTGCGTTTAGTTTAAGTAAAAATTTACCACATAAATATGATAAGTTCTGAAGGATATTTAGAATTTCCAGACTCTCCATATGATAAATTAGAGAATTGTCCGGCTTGTGATAGAGTGGGGCTTAATGATGAGGATTCATATAAACAATGTTTATTCTGTGATTATATTCTAATTAATGATAATAAGAAATATAAAAAAACATATAACTCTTTTAAATTAGAACCAAAAATGAATTACTTTACAAGATTAATAAGAGAGATGAATGTTAAGCATTATGGTGATAATACACCATTTCTTACAAGGAAAGAGACTCTTTGTATTGAGGAAATGTATAAGGGTTTAATGATATTTATTATTCAAAATAATTTTAATGGAAATGTTAATACAAGATACTACATAAATAAAATAATGAATTATTTTGAAATTAAACCAGAACTCAGGATAAAATATAGAGTTTCTAAAATAGCTCAAAAAAAGTTGGATGACTTGTTTTCCAAATATATAAATGAATGATTTTTTACCCGTTTGGGAAAATAAGATAAAATTTAATAACCATAAAAACATTCCAAATTCATTGAGATGTCTAATAGTTGGTTCAAGCGGATGTGGGAAAACCTGTTTACTTTTAAAGATGCTCCTTGGTCCTAATTTTTTAGATTATGATAATTTAATAATTTTTACAAAGTCAAGTTTTCAACCCGAGTATCAACTACTCTCACAGGGTTTTAATGCAGGTCTTAAAAAGGAAGACATTATCGGTTTATTTAAACTTCAAAACAAACTGAATGATTATAATATTGAAGATATAATACAATTATTTTGTGATACACAGAAATCAAAATCGAAACCCATAACTTGTATTCTCAGTGATAATACGGATGATATACCTTCACCTCAAGATTTAGATAAATCAAAAAAGAACCTCGTCATCTTTGATGATTGTGTTAATGAGAGAAACCAAACAGTAATGGATAGCTACTATACAAGAGGGAGACATTCTTCTTGTAATTGTATATATCTTAGTCAATCATATTTTCAACTCCCTCGACGCTCAATAAGAAACAATGCCAATACTTTTATTTTATTTAAGTTAAATTCAATAGATGTAAATAATTTTTGGAGAGATAATTGCTCTACGTTATGTAGTAAAAAAGAATTTGAAAATTATATGAAACACACGATTGGAAAATATAAATATATTGTTGTGAAACAAGATGAGATACTAAATGATATTTTTCAATAAATAAATACAGAAAATGAATACTGAAGAAAGAGAAAGAAAGTTTAAGGAACATCAACAATTAGTTTCAAAAGTTGTTAAACAACAGGAAGAGATAAAGAAGAAACGGAGACAGAAACTAACTGGTGAAGAAGCCTTTGAAAGAAAACAAGAGAAATTCTTTAAACCACTTTTGAAAACTCAACACTCACCTACAGTACCCACGGTAGAATTTACTCCGAAAAAACTTCAAATGCTCAAAGATTTTAGTCAGATAACAAAACAAGAACTTGGTGAATTAGAATATGATGACGAGGGATTATTTCGGAAACTTGAGGAGGTAAATCAACCCCCTAATTATGTTGTGGAAGCTCTTCAAAACAATGAATATTCGGCGGGTTCAAAAACCAGAGCAGGTCTCATTCCAACAGAAGAACCAGCAGTGTTTCATCTTGTGGAAGAAAAGGTATTGATATTTAATGATGAATTGATGTTCTTGAGTTCTACTCAACCAAATGTTAAATTAACTCCAAGATTAATGTTTCTTCTAACAAACCCCGGATTCAGCGGTTCAAAATATTTTGAGGAACCACTTGATATGGAAAGAGAGGAAGATAGGGTATATATTGAGTTGCTAAATGCACTTGATTATGGAGTTTCTGTTGCTGGTAAAAGTAAGAAGAATGAGAAGGAGAAACATATTATTGATGCTTTAAGTAAGCTTGGTTCGGGTGTTAGTTTTCTTCCAAATGACCCATCACAATTAGTTAATAGGCTATTATTGTTGTTAGGTAGTAAGAAGGCTGGAAACAACAATTGTTTTAATGAATCCTCAGCCATTTTAGATCAGTTGATGAACATGAAAATAATTAATAAATGTCAATACAAAGATATTTTATTAGATATTAAATAAGATGAGAAGCACAATTCTTAGTTTTAATTTCACAACGAGCGATTACACAGCTTCATTCCCTTACCCACTACAACTTGACCCCCTTACCTCATATGAGGCATCTTTGTTGTCAATGGAAACTTACAATACCCTTTTTAATATCACAGAGAAAAACAACAAGTTTAGTTATAATCCAGGAAGTGGATATAAAACTATAACCGTTTCACCTGGAGCTTACGAGATTTCTCAAATATCTTCAGAAGTCTCTCGCCTTATGAAAGAAAAAGGTGATGAACCAAAAAATATTGTAATAGATATTCAAAAACACACTTCAAAATCAACTATTAAACTTAAAAATAATTATAAAGTTGATTTCACGATTGAAAATTCGTTTAGAGAGCTATTGGGTTTCTCTTCAAAAAAGATTGAAAATAACGGGACGTTTTACAGTGATAATGTTATCCAAATATCCTCCGGTATAAATTCAGTATTAATTCATTGTGATTTGATTGATGGTGCTTATAACGATGGAATAAGAACAAATACAATATTTTCATTCAGTGCATACTCAACCCCGATTGGTTATAAATTTAATATGGAACCAAAAAATCTTGTCTATTTACCTGTGTCAGGAAAAACCATATACAGAGTAAATTTTAGGATAACCGACCAAGATAATCGTATGATATCCTTTAATGATGAAATTATATCCATCAGAATTCACCTACGTGAAGTTTTTCAATAAATAAATAATGGTTATTGTGAGAAAACACGAGTTGGGAAAATATAAAATAATTACAGGGGAGGGCATGTTCCTTTCACCAGACTATACAAGGTATGTGGGTAGAGGATACTATAAACCTAAGAGACAACGAGGTGTAGGTCATCAATTTCGAAATAAAGGAGATGGGATAATTGATACTCTAATGGGTATTGGTTCAACCATCCTTAAACATAAAGACCTAATTGGTTCAACTGCTTCTGCCGTGGGCTCCGTTGCGGGTGCTATAAAGAGTATAAAAGATGCTCAAAAGGAGTCTCATAAATTACAAGCAATCAAAGAAATAAAAAAAGGTAAAACTCAACTATCTTCACAAGAACGACAAAAAATCATTAAAATACTTGGGTCAGGGTTTCAACAATTTTAATGCTATATAAATACAAGTATGGAAGCGATTGATAGTATCTATGATTTGGATGATACGATTATCATTTCAAACTCCACTAAAAAGGAAGACTATTTTAAGGTAAATGCTATAACAGGAACAGACTGGAATTCAAACGGAACAAAAAGTTTTGAAATAAATAATCAACAAACTTACTTGAATATAGCTGATAGTTTCTTGCTGTGTAAATTTAAATTCACTAAGGCTGCGAATAATACTAATGCTACACTCGTAAATGATTTCTTCTGGAAAATGTTTGACAGTGTCCGCCTGTATATTGGAACACAAGAGGTTGAAGCGGTTGATTATGTCTCTGCTACATCTGAAATGATGAAATTTACACTATATTCGTTTAGTGATAGAATGGGTAAGGGAGCTGTTGAGGGTTTTATTCCTGATATGTCAACGGGTACAAACGCAGACCCTGGTTATAGTCAAAGGAAGTCAATGTATAATGATGACGCAAAAGCTGAGAATAGTTTTACCGTAGCAGTACCTCTGAAAGGTATATTTGGATTTTGTGATTATGATAAAGTTTTGTATGGGCTTAAAATTAGATTTCAACTACAAAGGAATGATAATGTAAATAGATTGCTTTTTGGGGATGAAAATGCTTTTGGAGAAAATAATAAATTTGTTATTAATGATTTGTGTTGGTATATCAGTGAATATACTCCTAATCTTAAAACGGAAGAGATGTTAAATAGAAGACTTAACTCAAAGAAACCGCTAAATGTATCATACCTTAAAAGAAGATGTCAACACGTTAAACTGGAACACACTACCTACACTTGGAATTTAGGTGTTCTTCAAGGAAAGCCACGATACCTCTGGCTCATTTTTAAAAAACCAGATGGAGAGGACGGTACTAATAAGAATAATGCCCTGAGTGAGAATGCAAAGGTGAAACAACTTCGGGTTTCTCTTGATGGCACATTTTATCCGCGAGATAGATTGGAAATTGATTGGGAAAAAAATGATTATGCGGAAGCCTACAAGTCCTACCAAAAGGTGTGTGAAAGTAATGGTAATAATGATCCTATTTTGGATATGGTTGCGTTTCAAAAACTTTATACAATCTACGCAATTGACCTGAGTTCTCAAAAGGAAACTATAAAGTCTAATCGAGTGGATACTTCTCTATACATTGAAAGAGGGGAGAGTGAAGAGGTTAATGCATATTGTTTGCTTTTGGAGGAAACAGAATTACAGATTAATACAGATAATGGTGTTATGATTAATATCACATAGGTTTTTTCTCATAAATAAATGGTTGGGGTATATGTTAATCAAATCAATCTTAATAAATTAACATCTTGTATTCAAAATCAAAAGCCTTGTATTATTAATGTTAATACAATTCAAAGAAAAGGAGCTGTAAGAATTGATGTTTTACTCACACACACACAAGTAAAAACACTAAATGATGTTGGATCACTTAAAATTAAAATGACGAAACCTATGTTAAAGAAATATTCAATAGACGAGTCAAGAGGAGGATTTCTCCCGTTTCTAATTCCTTTATTTGCTGGTTTAAGTGCGGCGGGAGCATTGACTGGTGGTATTTCAGCAGCGGTAAAAACTGCTAACGAAAGGAAGGCACAACTAAAAGCTCAAAAAGAATTGGAAAGACATAACAAGGAGTTGGAGAAACAAATTAGTGGAAGTGGTGTAATTGTAGATTTTGCTCAAAAACTTGAAAGTCTACCTGATAAAGCTAGATTGTTGGTTGGAGATATGCTTTCCTCTATCGCTCAAGCGGGTGTTAAACTAACTAAACGGGGTAATGGATTGTATCTTTCTCATAAATAAATGGGTAAATGGTTTAAACAATTTGGAAAGAATACAACGTCAAATATAGAACTAGCTAAGTATTGTAAAACACTAAAAATTGATAATGTGGTTATTTGTATGAGAGATGAATTAACACATATAAATAAGAATACAAAGAATATTATTATGAATTTAGACACACAGAATGGTTCTCATTGGGTTTGTATTCATAATAGTCAGGATAAATATTATTTTGATAGTTATGGTATGCCACCACCTGTTGAAGTAATACAATTCTTACAGAATGGTGTTTATCAAACATTCCAAGTTCAAGAAATTAATTCTAAATGTTGTGGCCAATTATGTTTATATGTATTATTTCAACTCAACAATAATGAAAATTTTTATGATATCATTTTTTATCTAATATAAATGACCTATGTTGGAAAAGATGGTTCTATCTTTGGAAAATCCTCTCAGGATATTGATTTATCAAATTATTATACAAAGGCACAGGCTGAACGACAAAAATATAGTGTAAGTAAAAATATTAATATGAAGAATACTTATAAATTAATCAATTATCCAAACCCTACAGATGCGAATGACTTGATTAGATTCAGTGATTTATCACAATATATATCTTTAAAGAAAACAGCACGTTTTGTGAAACAAGTAAAATTTACAACCACAACACCTGGTTATACTGACCATACACCTTTCCTCATTGAATTTAACTACCTGCTTACAATTAAATTTTATAAAGAAGGACATTTAGTTAATATGCGAATTAATAAATGGGGGTATGATATGCCTGATTTAGGGTATAATTGGTCTTTTTCAATAAACATAGAAGACCTACATGATTTAAATCAGTCTCGTAAAGAAGAATATTATCCACTTGGTGAAGATAAGGATTTATGTGGAAGTACAATTAGTAAACAACAAATACGTGATTTTAAGAAAATAAAAATATATGATAGTATAGCGATGGTTCGCATGACAAAGAAGGAAGGTAATGAGATAAGGATAGAAAGCCGAGGAATACAAACCGATTTGGTAGTGGGAAGATGGGGTGGTATTACCTGTCATAATATTAATCTCACATATATTTCTGATACATAAATGGCAGGAAGAAGACTACAAGAGAATTATAATTTTTGTATTCAAGGATACCTACAAGAAAAGGGTGCTCGGTATTACATACCTTATGATTTGGAGCATATACATGGGAATTTTGTCATAAAAAACTGGCCTTATACTGATATTGTTAAACCCACAAATAGAGACTTGTTTAAAATATTAAATAAAAATGAACTTCTCAAAGTTATGAAATATAAAACTCTTTTAGAAATCGTCAACAAATCTTATTGGTATCCTATTATGAGAAAAATAATTATAGATACAAGAATATCTCAAAATCCAGATGAGTATATGTATAATATTCTTTGGGGTTCAAACTCAAGGGTAGCAAGGGATGAGGAAGGAGTTGAAGAAGAGAAGGAGGAAAGAGAGAAAAAGGAGAAGGAGGAAAGGGAGAGGGAGGAGAAGGAGGAGAGGGAGAAAAAGGAGGAGAAGGAGGAGAGGGAGAAAAAGGAGAAGGAGGAAAGGGAG
>NW_027618895.1:0-58122 GCF_964187855.1 Myxine glutinosa | reverse complement strand
ATCACAAATGCAAAAAGTGTTTTTTCCACACTAATACAAGTGCAAAAGTGGTTTACTGCACCAACACAAGTGTGAAAAGTGGTTTTTCAACACTAACACAAGTGCGAAAAGTGGTTTTTCAACACTAACACAAGTGCGAAAAGTGGTTTTTCAACACTAACACAAGTGCGAAAAGTGATTTTTCAACACTAACACAAGTGCAAAAAGTGGTTTTTCCACACTAATACAAGTGCAAAAGTGGTTTGCTGCACCAACACAGGTGCGAAAAGTGGTTTTTCAACACTAACACAAGTGCGAAAAGTGGTTTTTCAACACTATCACAAGTGCAAAAAGTGGTTTTTCCACACTAGTACAAGTGCAAAAAGTGTTTTTCCACACTAATACAAGTGCAAAAGTGGTTTCCTGCACCAACACAAGTGCGAAAAGTGGTTTTTCAACTCTATCACAAGTGCAAAAAGTGTTTTTTCCACACTAATACAAGTGCAAAAGTGGTTTCCTGCACCAACACAAGTGCGAAAAGTGGTTTTTCAACACTAACACAAGTGCGAAAAGTGGTTTTTCAACACTAACACAAGTGCAAAAAGTGGTTTTTCCACACTAATACAAGTGCAAAAGTGGTTTCCTGCACCAACACAAGTGCGAAAAGTGGTTTTTCAACACTAATACAAGTGCAAAAGTGGTTTCCTGCACCAACACAAGTGCGAAAAGTGGTTTTTCAACACTAACACAAGTGCGAAAAGTGGTTTTTCAACACTAACACAAGTGCGAAAAGTGGTTTTTCAACACCAACACAAGTGCGAAAAGTGTTTTTTTCCACACTAATACAAGTGCAAAAGTGGTTTCCTGCACCAACACAAGTGCGAAAAGTGGTTTTTTCAACACTAACACAAGTGCGAAAAGTGGTTTTTCAACACTATCACAAGTGCAAAAAGTGTTTTTTCCACACTAATACAAGTGCAAAAGTGGTTTCCTGCACCAACACAAGTGCGAAAAGTGGTTTTTCAACACTAACACAAGTGCGAAAAGTGGTTTTTCAACACTAACACAAGTGAGAAAAGTGTTTTTTCCACACTAATACAAGTGCAAAAGTGGTTTCCTGCACCAACACAAGTGTGAAAAGTGGTTTTTCAACATGAACACAAGTGCGAAAAGTGGTTTTTCAACACCAACAAAAGTGCAAAAAGTGGTTTTTCAACACTATCACAAGTGCAAAACGTGTTTTTTCCACACTAATACAAGTGCAAAAGTGGTTTCCTGCACCAACACAAGTGCGAAAAGTGGTTTCCTGCACAACACAAGTGCGAAAAGTGGTTTCCTGCACAACACAAGTGCGAAAAGTGGTTTTTCAACACTATCACAAGTGCAAAAAGTGTTTTTTCCACACTAATACAAGTGCAAAAGTGGTTTCCTGCACCAACACAAGTGTGAAAAGTGGTTTTTCAACACTAACACAAGTGCAAAAAGTGGTTTTTCAACACTATCACAAGTGCAAAAAGTGTTTTTTCCACACTAATACAAGTGCAAAAGTGGCTTCCTGCACCAACACAAGTGCGAAAAGTGGTTTTTCAACACTAACACAAGTGCGAAAAGTAGTTTTTCAACACTAACACAAGTGCGAAAAGTGGTTTTCCACACTAATACAAGTGCAAAAGTGGTTTCCTGCACCAACACAAGTGCGAAAAGTGGTTTTTCAACACTAACACAAGTGCGAAAAGTGGTTTTTCAGCACTATCACAAGTGCAAAAAGTGTTTTTTCCACACTAATACAAGTGCAAAAGTGGTTTACTGCACCAACACAAGTGTGAAAAGTGGTTTTTCAACACTAACACAAGTGCGAAAAGTGGTTTTTCAACACTATCACAAGTGCAAAAAGTGTTTTTTCCACACTAATACAAGTGCAAAAGTGGTTTACTGCACCAACACAAGTGCGAAAAGTGGTTTTTCAACACTAACACAAGTGCGAAAAGTGGTTTTTCCACACTAATACAAGTGCAGAAGTGGTTTCCTGCACCAACACAAGTGCAAAAAGTGGTTTTTCAACACTAACACAAGTGCGAAAAGTGGTTTTTCAGCACTATCACAAGTGCAAAAAGTGTTTTTTCCACACTAATACAAGTGCAAAAGTGGTTTTTCAACACTATCACAAGTGCAAAAAGTGTTTTTTCCACACTAATACAAGTGCAAAAGTGGTTTACTGCACCAACACAAGTGCGAAAAGTGGTTTTTCAACACTAACACAAGTGCGAAAAGTGGTTTTTCCACACTAATACAAGTGCAGAAGTGGTTTCCTGTACCAACACAAGTGCGAAAAGTGGTTTTTCAACACTAACACAAGTGCGAAAAGTGGTTTTTCCACACTAATACAAGTGCAAAAGTGGATTCCTGCACCAACACAAGTGCGAAAAGTGGTTTTTCAACACTAACACAAGTGCGAAAAGTGGTTTTTCAACACTAACACAAGTGAGAAAAGTGTTTTTTCCACACTAATACAAGTGCAAAAGTGGTTTCCTGCACCAACACAAGTGTGAAAAGTGGTTTTTTCAACATGAACACAAGTGCGAAAAGTGGTTTTTCAACACCAACAAAAGTGCAAAAAGTGGTTTTTCAACACTATCACAAGTGCAAAACGTGTTTTTTCCACACTAATACAAGTGCAAAAGTGGTTTCCTGCACCAACACAAGTGCGAAAAGTGGTTTCCTGCACAACACAAGTGCGAAAAGTGGTTTCCTGCACAACACAAGTGCGAAAAGTGGTTTTTCAACACTATCACAAGTGCAAAAAGTGTTTTTTCCACACTAATACAAGTGCAAAAGTGGTTTCCTGCACCAACACAAGTGTGAAAAGTGGTTTTCAACACTAACACAAGTGCGAAAAGTGGTTTTTCAACACTAACACAAGTGCAAAAGTGGTTTTTCAACACTATCACAAGTGCAAAAGTGTTTTTTCCACACTAATACAAGTGCAAAAGTGGATTCCTGCACCAACACAAGTGCGAAAAGTGGTTTTTCAACACTAACACAAGTGCGAAAAGTAGTTTTTCAACACTAACACAAGTGCGAAAAGTGGTTTTCCACACTAATACAAGTGCAAAAGTGGTTTCCTGCACCAACACAAGTGCGAAAAGTGGTTTTTCAACACTAACACAAGTGCGAAAAGTGGTTTTTCAGCACTATCACAAGTGCAAAACAGTGTTTTTTCCACACTAATACAAGTGCAAAAGTGGTTTACTGCACCAACACAAGTGTGAAAAGTGGTTTTTCAACACTAACACAAGTGCGAAAAGTGGTTTTTCAACACTAACACAAGTGCGAAAAGTGGTTTTTCAACACTAACACAAGTGCGAAAAGTGATTTTTCAACACTAACACAAGTGCAAAAAGTGGTTTTTCCACACTAATACAAGTGCAAAAGTGGTTTGCTGCACCAACACAGGTGCGAAAAGTGGTTTTTCAACACTAACACAAGTGCGAAAAGTGGTTTTTCAACACTAACACAAGTGAGAAAAGTGTTTTTTCCACACTAATACAAGTGCAAAAGTGGTTTCCTGCACCAACACAAGTGTGAAAAGTGGTTTTTCTACATGAACACAAGTGCGAAAAGTGGTTTTTCAACTCCAACAAAAGTGCAAAAAGTGGTTTTTCAACACTATCACAAGTGCAAAAAGTGTTTTTCCACACTAATACAAGTGCAAAAGTGGTTTCCTGCACCAACACAAGTGCGAAAAGTGGTTTCCTGCACAACACAAGTGCGAAAAGTGGTTTTTCAACACTATCACAAGTGCAAAAAGTGTTTTTTTCCACACTAATACAAGTGCAAAAGTGGTTTCCTGCACCAACACAAGTGTGAAAAGTGGTTTTTCAACACTAACACAAGTGCGAAAAGTGGTTTTTCAACACTAACACAAGTGCAAAAAGTGGTTTTTCAACACTATCACAAGTGCAAAAAGTGTTTTTTCCACACTAATACAAGTGCAAAAGTGGATTCCTGCACCAACACAAGTGCGAAAAGTGGTTTTTCAACACTAACACAAGTGCGAAAAGTGGTTTTTCAACACTAACACAAGTGCGAAAAGTGGTTTTCCACACTAATACAAGTGTAAAAGTGGTTTCCTGCACCAACACAAGTGCGAAAAGTGGTTTTTCAACACTAACACAAGTGCGAAAAGTGGTTTTTTCAGCACTATCACAAGTGCAAAAAGTGTTTTTCCACACTAATACAAGTGCAAAAGTGGTTTACTGCACCAACACAAGTGTGAAAAGTGGTTTTTCAACACTAACACAAGTGCGAAAAGTGGTTTTTCAACACTAACACAAGTGCGAAAAGTGGTTTTTCAACACTAACACAAGTGCAAAAAGTGATTTTTCAACACTAACACAAGTGCAAAAAGTGGTTTTTCCACACTAATACAAGTGCAAAAGTGGTTTTGCTGCACCAACACAGGTGCGAAAAGTGGTTTTTCAACACTAACACAAGTGCGAAAAGTGGTTTTTCAACACTATCACAAGTGCAAAAAAGTGGTTTTTCAACACTATCACAAGTGCAAAAAGTGTTTTTTCCACACTACTACAAGTGCAAAAGTGGTTTCCTGCACCAACACAAGTGCGAAAAGTGGTTTCCTGCACAACACAAGTGCGAAAAGTGGTTTTTCAACACTATCACAAGTGCAAAAAGTGTTTTTTCCACACTAATACAAGTGCAAAAGTGGTTTCCTGCACCAACACAAGTGTGAAAAGTGGTTTTTCAACACTAACACAAGTGCGAAAAGTGGTTTTTCAACACTAACACAAGTGCAAAAAGTGGTTTTTCAACACTATCACAAGTGCAAAAAGTGTTTTTTCCACACTAATACAAGTGCAAAAGTGGATTCCTGCACCAACACAAGTGCGAAAAGTGGTTTTTCAACACTAACACAAGTGCGAAAAGTGGTTTTTCAACACTAACACAAGTGCGAAAAGTGGTTTTCCACACTAATACAAGTGCAAAAGTGGTTTCCTGCACCAACACAAGTGCGAAAAGTGGTTTTTCAACACTATCACAAGTGCAAAACGTGTTTTTTCCACACTAATACAAGTGCAAAAGTGGTTTCCTGCACCAACACAAGTGCGAAAAGTGGTTTTTCAACACTAACACAAGTGCGAAAAGTGGTTTTTCCACACTAATACAAGTGCAAAAGTGGTTTCCTGCACCAACACAAGTGCAAAAAGTGGTTTTTCAACACTAACACAAGTGCGAAAAGTGGTTTTTCAACACTATCACAAGTGCAAAAAGTGTTTTTTCCACACTAATACAAGTGCAAAAGTGGTTTCCTGCACCAACACAAGTGCGAAAAGTGGTTTTTCAACACTAACACAAGTGCGAAAAGTGGTTTTTCAACACTAACACAAGTGCGAAAAGTGTTTTTTCCACACTAATACAAGTGCAAAAGTGGTTTCCTGCACCAACACAAGTGCGAAAAGTGGTTTTTCAAAACTAACACAAGTGCGAAAAGTGGTTTTTCAACACTATCACAAGTGCAAAAAGTGTTTTTTTCCACACTAATACAAGTGCAAAAGTGGTTTCCTGCACCAACACAAGTGCGAAAAGTGGTTTTTCAACACTAACACAAGTGCGAAAAGTGGTTTTTCAACACTAACACAAGTGCGAAAAGTGGTTTTTCAACACCAACACAAGTGCGAAAAGTGTTTTTTTCCACACTAATACAAGTGCAAAAGTGGTTTCCTGCACCAACACAAGTGCGAAAAGTGGTTTTTCAACACTAACACAAGTGCGAAAAGTGGTTTTTCAACACTAACACAAGTGCGAAAAGTGGTTTTTCAACACCAACACAAGTGCGAAAAGTGTTTTTTCCACACTAATACAAGTGCAAAAGTGGTTTCCTGCACCAACACAAGTGCGAAAAGTGGTTTTTCAACACTAACACAAGTGCGAAAAGTGGTTTTTCAACACTAACACAAGTGCAAAAAGTGGTTTTTCCACACTAATACAAGTGCAAAAGTGGTTTCCTGCACCAACACAAGTGCGAAGAGTGGTTTTTCAACACTAATACAAGTGCAAAAGTGGTTTCCTGCACCAACACAAGTGTGAAAAGTGGTTTTTCAACATGAACACAAATGCGAAAAGTGGTTTTTCAACACCAACAAAAGTGCAAAAAGTGGTTTTTCAACACTATCACAGTGCAAACGTGTTTTTCCACACTAATACAAGTGCAAAAGTGGTTTCCTGCACCAACACAAGTGCGAAAAGTGGTTTCCTGCACAACACAAGTGCGAAAAGTGGTTTCCTGCACAACACAAGTGCGAAAAGTGGTTTTTCAACACTATCACAAGTGCAAAAAGTGTTTTTTCCACACTAATACAAGTGCAAAAGTGGTTTCCTGCACCAACACAAGTGTGAAAAGTGGTTTTTCAACACTAACACAAGTGCAAAAAGTGGTTTTTCAACACTATCACAAGTGCAAAAAGTGTTTTTTCCACACTAATACAAGTGCAAAAGTGGCTTCCTGCACCAACACAAGTGCGAAAAGTGGTTTTTCAACACTAACACAAGTGCGAAAAGTAGTTTTTCAACACTAACACAAGTGCGAAAAGTGGTTTTCCACACTAATACAAGTGCAAAAGTGGTTTCCTGCACCAACACAAGTGCGAAAAGTGGTTTTTCAACACTAACACAAGTGCGAAAAGTGGTTTTTCAGCACTATCACAAGTGCAAAAAGTGTTTTTTCCACACTAATACAAGTGCAAAAGTGGTTTACTGCACCAACACAAGTGTGAAAAGTGGTTTTTCAACACTAACACAAGTGCGAAAAGTGGTTTTTCAACACTATCACAAGTGCAAAAAGTGTTTTTTCCACACTAATACAAGTGCAAAAGTGGTTTACTGCACCAACACAAGTGCGAAAAGTGGTTTTTCAACACTAACACAAGTGCGAAAAGTGGTTTTTCCACACTAATACAAGTGCAGAAGTGGTTTCCTGCACCAACACAAGTGCGAAAAGTGGTTTTTCAACACTAACACAAGTGCGAAAAGTGGTTTTTCAGCACTATCACAAGTGCAAAAAGTGTTTTTTCCACACTAATACAAGTGCAAAAGTGGTTTTTCAACACTATCACAAGTGCAAAAAGTGTTTTTTCCACACTAATACAAGTGCAAAAGTGGTTTACTGCACCAACACAAGTGCGAAAAGTGGTTTTTCAACACTAACACAAGTGCGAAAAGTGGTTTTTCCACACTAATACAAGTGCAAAAGTGGTTTCCTGCACCAACACAAGTGTGAAAAGTGGTTTTTCAACACTAACACAAGTGCAAAAAGTGGTTTTTCAACACTAACACAAGTGCAAAAAGTGGTTTTTCAACACTATCACAAGTGCAAAAAGTGTTTTTTCCACACTAATACAAGTGCAAAAGTGGATTCCTGCACCAACACAAGTGCGAAAAGTGGTTTTTCAACACTAACACAAGTGCGAAAAGTGGTTTTTCAACACTAACACAAGTGCGAAAAGTGGTTTTCCACACTAATACAAGTGTAAAAGTGGTTTCCTGCACCAACACAAGTGCGAAAAGTGGTTTTTCAACACTAACACAAGTGCGAAAAGTGGTTTTTCAGCACTATCACAAATGCAAAAAGTGTTTTTTCCACACTAATACAAGTGCAAAAGTGGTTTACTGCACCAACACAAGTGTGAAAAGTGGTTTTTCAACACTAACACAAGTGCGAAAAGTGGTTTTTCAACACTAACACAAGTGCGAAAAGTGGTTTTTCAACACTAACACAAGTGCGAAAAGTGATTTTTCAACACTAACACAAGTGCAAAAAGTGGTTTTTCCACACTAATACAAGTGCAAAAGTGGTTTGCTGCACCAACACAGGTGCGAAAAGTGGTTTTTCAACACTAACACAAGTGCGAAAAGTGGTTTTTCAACACTATCACAAGTGCAAAAAGTGGTTTTTCCACACTAGTACAAGTGCAAAAAGTGTTTTTCCACACTAATACAAGTGCAAAAGTGGTTTCCTGCACCAACACAAGTGCGAAAAGTGGTTTTTCAACTCTATCACAAGTGCAAAAAGTGTTTTTTCCACACTAATACAAGTGCAAAAGTGGTTTCCTGCACCAACACAAGTGCGAAAAGTGGTTTTTCAACACTAACACAAGTGCGAAAAGTGGTTTTTCAACACTAACACAAGTGCAAAAAGTGGTTTTTCCACACTAATACAAGTGCAAAAGTGGTTTCCTGCACCAACACAAGTGCGAAAAGTGGTTTTTCAACACTAATACAAGTGCAAAAGTGGTTTCCTGCACCAACACAAGTGCGAAAAGTGGTTTTTCAACACTAACACAAGTGCGAAAAGTGGTTTTTCAACACTAACACAAGTGCGAAAAGTGGTTTTTCAACACCAACACAAGTGCGAAAAGTGTTTTTTCCACACTAATACAAGTGCAAAAGTGGTTTCCTGCACCAACACAAGTGCGAAAAGTGGTTTTTCAACACTAACACAAGTGCGAAAAGTGGTTTTTCAACACTATCACAAGTGCAAAAAGTGTTTTTTCCACACTAATACAAGTGCAAAAGTGGTTTCCTGCACCAACACAAGTGCGAAAAGTGGTTTTTCAACACTAACACAAGTGCGAAAAGTGGTTTTTCAACACTAACACAAGTGAGAAAAGTGTTTTTTCCACACTAATACAAGTGCAAAAGTGGTTTCCTGCACCAACACAAGTGTGAAAAGTGGTTTTTCAACATGAACACAAGTGCGAAAAGTGGTTTTTCAACACCAACAAAAGTGCAAAAAGTGGTTTTTCAACACTATCACAAGTGCAAAACGTGTTTTTTCCACACTAATACAAGTGCAAAAGTGGTTTCCTGCACCAACACAAGTGCGAAAAGTGGTTTCCTGCACAACACAAGTGCGAAAAGTGGTTTCCTGCACAACACAAGTGCGAAAAGTGGTTTTTCAACACTATCACAAGTGCAAAAAGTGTTTTTTCCACACTAATACAAGTGCAAAAGTGGTTTCCTGCACCAACACAAGTGTGAAAAGTGGTTTTTCAACACTAACACAAGTGCAAAAAGTGGTTTTTCAACACTATCACAAGTGCAAAAAGTGTTTTTTCCACACTAATACAAGTGCAAAAGTGGCTTCCTGCACCAACACAAGTGCGAAAAGTGGTTTTTCAACACTAACACAAGTGCGAAAAGTAGTTTTTCAACACTAACACAAGTGCGAAAAGTGGTTTTCCACACTAATACAAGTGCAAAAGTGGTTTCCTGCACCAACACAAGTGCGAAAAGTGGTTTTTCAACACTAACACAAGTGCGAAAAGTGGTTTTTCAGCACTATCACAAGTGCAAAAAGTGTTTTTTCCACACTAATACAAGTGCAAAAGTGGTTTACTGCACCAACACAAGTGTGAAAAGTGGTTTTTCAACACTAACACAAGTGCAAAAAGTGGTTTTTCAACACTATCACAAGTGCAAAAAGTGTTTTTTCCACACTAATACAAGTGCAAAAGTGGTTTACTGCACCAACACAAGTGCGAAAAGTGGTTTTTCAACACTAACACAAGTGCGAAAAGTGGTTTTTCCACACTAATACAAGTGCAGAAGTGGTTTCCTGCACCAACACAAGTGCAAAAAGTGGTTTTTCAACACTAACACAAGTGCGAAAAGTGGTTTTTCAGCACTATCACAAGTGCAAAAAGTGTTTTTTCCACACTAATACAAGTGCAAAAGTGGTTTTTCAACACTATCACAAGTGCAAAAAGTGTTTTTTCCACACTAATACAAGTGCAAAAGTGGTTTACTGCACCAACACAAGTGCGAAAAGTGGTTTTTCAACACTAACACAAGTGCGAAAAGTGGTTTTTCCACACTAATACAAGTGCAGAAGTGGTTTCCTGTACCAACACAAGTGCGAAAAGTGGTTTTTCAACACTAACACAAGTGCGAAAAGTGGTTTTTCCACACTAATACAAGTGCAAAAGTGGATTCCTGCACCAACACAAGTGCGAAAAGTGGTTTTTCAACACTAACACAAGTGCGAAAAGTGGTTTTTCAACACTAACACAAGTGAGAAAAGTGTTTTTTCCACACTAATACAAGTGCAAAAGTGGTTTCCTGCACCAACACAAGTGTGAAAAGTGGTTTTTCAACATGAACACAAGTGCGAAAAGTGGTTTTTCAACACCAACAAAAGTGCAAAAAGTGGTTTTTCAACACTATCACAAGTGCAAAACGTGTTTTTTCCACACTAATACAAGTGCAAAAGTGGTTTCCTGCACCAACACAAGTGCGAAAAGTGGTTTCCTGCACAACACAAGTGCGAAAAGTGGTTTCCTGCACAACACAAGTGCGAAAAGTGGTTTTTCAACACTATCACAAGTGCAAAAAGTGTTTTTTCCACACTAATACAAGTGCAAAAGTGGTTTCCTGCACCAACACAAGTGTGAAAAGTGGTTTTTCAACACTAACACAAGTGCGAAAAGTGGTTTTTCAACACTAACACAAGTGCAAAAAGTGGTTTTTCAACACTATCACAAGTGCAAAAAGTGTTTTTTCCACACTAATACAAGTGCAAAAGTGGATTCCTGCACCAACACAAGTGCGAAAAGTGGTTTTTCAACACTAACACAAGTGCGAAAAGTAGTTTTTCAACACTAACACAAGTGCGAAAAGTGGTTTTCCACACTAATACAAGTGCAAAAGTGGTTTCCTGCACCAACACAAGTGCGAAAAGTGGTTTTTCAACACTAACACAAGTGCGAAAAGTGGTTTTTCAGCACTATCACAAGTGCAAAACAGTGTTTTTTCCACACTAATACAAGTGCAAAAGTGGTTTACTGCACCAACACAAGTGTGAAAAGTGGTTTTTCAACACTAACACAAGTGCGAAAAGTGGTTTTTCAACACTAACACAAGTGCGAAAAGTGGTTTTTCAACACTAACACAAGTGCGAAAAGTGATTTTTCAACACTAACACAAGTGCAAAAAGTGGTTTTTCCACACTAATACAAGTGCAAAAGTGGTTTGCTGCACCAACACAGGTGCGAAAAGTGGTTTTTCAACACTAACACAAGTGCGAAAAGTGGTTTTTCAACACTAACACAAGTGAGAAAAGTGTTTTTTCCACACTAATACAAGTGCAAAAGTGGTTTCCTGCACCAACACAAGTGTGAAAAGTGGTTTTTCTACATGAACACAAGTGCGAAAAGTGGTTTTTCAACTCCAACAAAAGTGCAAAAAGTGGTTTTTCAACACTATCACAAGTGCAAAAAGTGTTTTTCCACACTAATACAAGTGCAAAAGTGGTTTCCTGCACCAACACAAGTGCGAAAAGTGGTTTCCTGCACAACACAAGTGCGAAAAGTGGTTTTTCAACACTATCACAAGTGCAAAAAGTGTTTTTTCCACACTAATACAAGTGCAAAAGTGGTTTCCTGCACCAACACAAGTGTGAAAAGTGGTTTTTCAACACTAACACAAGTGCGAAAAGTGGTTTTTCAACACTAACACAAGTGCAAAAAGTGGTTTTTCAACACTATCACAAGTGCAAAAAGTGTTTTTTCCACACTAATACAAGTGCAAAAGTGGATTCCTGCACCAACACAAGTGCGAAAAGTGGTTTTTCAACACTAACACAAGTGCGAAAAGTGGTTTTTCAACACTAACACAAGTGCGAAAAGTGGTTTTCCACACTAATACAAGTGTAAAAGTGGTTTCCTGCACCAACACAAGTGCGAAAAGTGGTTTTTTCAACACTAACACAAGTGCGAAAAGTGGTTTTTCAGCACTATCACAAGTGCAAAAAGTGTTTTTTCCACACTAATACAAGTGCAAAAGTGGTTTACTGCACCAACACAAGTGTGAAAAGTGGTTTTTCAACACTAACACAAGTGCGAAAAGTGGTTTTTCAACACTAACACAAGTGCGAAAAGTGGTTTTTCAACACTAACACAAGTGCAAAAAGTGATTTTTCAACACTAACACAAGTGCAAAAAGTGGTTTTTCCACACTAATACAAGTGCAAAAGTGGTTTGCTGCACCAACACAGGTGCGAAAAGTGGTTTTTCAACACTAACACAAGTGCGAAAAGTGGTTTTTCAACACTATCACAAGTGCAAAAAGTGGTTTTTCAACACTATCACAAGTGCAAAAAGTGTTTTTTCCACACTACTACAAGTGCAAAAGTGGTTTCCTGCACCAACACAAGTGCGAAAAGTGGTTTCCTGCACAACACAAGTGCGAAAAGTGGTTTTTCAACACTATCACAAGTGCAAAAAGTGTTTTTTCCACACTAATACAAGTGCAAAAGTGGTTTCCTGCACCAACACAAGTGTGAAAAGTGGTTTTTCAACACTAACACAAGTGTGAAAAGTGGTTTTTCAACACTAACACAAGTGCGAAAAGTGGTTTTTCAACACTAACACAAGTGCGAAAAGTGGTTTTTCAGCACTATCACAAGTGCAAAAAGTGTTTTTTCCACACTAATACAAGTGCAAAAGTGGTTTTTCAACACTATCACAAGTGCAAAAAGTGTTTTTTCCACACTAATACAAGTGCAAAAGTGGTTTACTGCACCAACACAAGTGCGAAAAGTGGTTTTTCAACACTAACACAAGTGCGAAAAGTGGTTTTTCCACACTAATACAAGTGCAGAAGTGGTTTCCTGTACCAACACAAGTGCGAAAAGTGGTTTTTCAACACTAACACAAGTGCGAAAAGTGGTTTTTCCACACTAATACAAGTGCAAAAGTGGATTCCTGCACCAACACAAGTGCGAAAAGTGGTTTTTCAACACTAACACAAGTGCGAAAAGTGGTTTTTCAACACTAACACAAGTGAGAAAAGTGTTTTTTCCACACTAATACAAGTGCAAAAGTGGTTTCCTGCACCAACACAAGTGTGAAAAGTGGTTTTTCAACATGAACACAAGTGCGAAAAGTGGTTTTTCAACACCAACAAAAGTGCAAAAAGTGGTTTTTCAACACTATCACAAGTGCAAAACGTGTTTTTTCCACACTAATACAAGTGCAAAAGTGGTTTCCTGCACCAACACAAGTGCGAAAAGTGGTTTCCTGCACAACACAAGTGCGAAAAGTGGTTTCCTGCACAACACAAGTGCGAAAAGTGGTTTTTCAACACTATCACAAGTGCAAAAAGTGTTTTTTCCACACTAATACAAGTGCAAAAGTGGTTTCCTGCACCAACACAAGTGTGAAAAGTGGTTTTTCAACACTAACACAAGTGCGAAAAGTGGTTTTTCAACACTAACACAAGTGCAAAAAGTGGTTTTTCAACACTATCACAAGTGCAAAAAGTGTTTTTTCCACACTAATACAAGTGCAAAAGTGGATTCCTGCACCAACACAAGTGCGAAAAGTGGTTTTTCAACACTAACACAAGTGCGAAAAGTAGTTTTTCAACACTAACACAAGTGCGAAAAGTGGTTTTCCACACTAATACAAGTGCAAAAGTGGTTTCCTGCACCAACACAAGTGCGAAAAGTGGTTTTTCAACACTAACACAAGTGCGAAAAGTGGTTTTTCAGCACTATCACAAGTGCAAAACAGTGTTTTTTCCACACTAATACAAGTGCAAAAGTGGTTTACTGCACCAACACAAGTGTGAAAAGTGGTTTTTCAACACTAACACAAGTGCGAAAAGTGGTTTTTCAACACTAACACAAGTGCGAAAAGTGGTTTTTCAACACTAACACAAGTGCGAAAAGTGATTTTTCAACACTAACACAAGTGCAAAAAGTGGTTTTTCCACACTAATACAAGTGCAAAAGTGGTTTGCTGCACCAACACAGGTGCGAAAAGTGGTTTTTCAACACTAACACAAGTGCGAAAAGTGGTTTTTCAACACTAACACAAGTGAGAAAAGTGTTTTTTCCACACTAATACAAGTGCAAAAGTGGTTTCCTGCACCAACACAAGTGTGAAAAGTGGTTTTTCTACATGAACACAAGTGCGAAAAGTGGTTTTTCAACTCCAACAAAAGTGCAAAAAGTGGTTTTTCAACACTATCACAAGTGCAAAAAGTGTTTTTCCACACTAATACAAGTGCAAAAGTGGTTTCCTGCACCAACACAAGTGCGAAAAGTGGTTTCCTGCACAACACAAGTGCGAAAAGTGGTTTTTCAACACTATCACAAGTGCAAAAAGTGTTTTTTCCACACTAATACAAGTGCAAAAGTGGTTTCCTGCACCAACACAAGTGTGAAAAGTGGTTTTTCAACACTAACACAAGTGCGAAAAGTGGTTTTTCAACACTAACACAAGTGCAAAAAGTGGTTTTTCAACACTATCACAAGTGCAAAAAGTGTTTTTTTCCACACTAATACAAGTGCAAAAGTGGATTCCTGCACCAACACAAGTGCGAAAAGTGGTTTTTCAACACTAACACAAGTGCGAAAAGTGGTTTTTCAACACTAACACAAGTGCGAAAAGTGGTTTTCCACACTAATACAAGTGTAAAAGTGGTTTCCTGCACCACACAAGTGCGAAAAGTGGTTTTTCAACACTAACACAAGTGCGAAAAGTGGTTTTTCAGCACTATCACAAGTGCAAAAAGTGTTTTTTCCACACTAATACAAGTGCAAAAGTGGTTTACTGCACCAACACAAGTGTGAAAAGTGGTTTTTCAACACTAACACAGTGCGAAAAGTGGTTTTTCAACACTAACACAAGTGCGAAAAGTGGTTTTTCAACACTAACACAAGTGCAAAAGTGATTTTTCAACACTAACACAAGTGCAAAAAGTGGTTTTTCCACACTAATACAAGTGCAAAAGTGGTTTGCTGCACCAACACAGGTGCGAAAAGTGGTTTTTCAACACTAACACAAGTGCGAAAAGTGGTTTTTCAACACTATCACAAGTGCAAAAAGTGTTTTTCAACACTATCACAAGTGCAAAAAGTGTTTTTTTCCACACTACTACAAGTGCAAAAGTGGTTCCTGCACCAACACAAGTGCGAAAAGTGGTTTCCTGCACAACACAAGTGCGAAAAGTGGTTTTTCAACACTATCACAAGTGCAAAAAGTGTTTTTTCCACACTAATACAAGTGCAAAAGTGGTTTCCTGCACCAACACAAGTGTGAAAAAGTGGTTTTTCAACACTAACACAAGTGCGAAAAGTGGTTTTTCAACACTAACACAAGTGCAAAAAGTGGTTTTTCAACACTATCACAAGTGCAAAAGTGTTTTTTCCACACTAATACAAGTGCAAAAGTGGATTTCCTGCACCAACACAAGTGCGAAAAAGTGGTTTTTCAACACTAACACAAGTGCGAAAAGTGTTTTTCAACACTAACACAAGTGCGAAAAGTGGTTTTCCACACTAATACAAGTGCAAAAGTGGTTTCCTGCACCAACACAAGTGCGAAAAGTGGTTTTTCAACACTATCACAAGTGCAAAACGTGTTTTTTCCACACTAATACAAGTGCAAAAGTGGTTTCCTGCACCAACACAAGTGCGAAAAGTGGTTTTTCAACACTAACACAAGTGCGAAAAGTGGTTTTTCCACACTAATACAAGTGCAAAAGTGGTTTCCTGCACCAACACAAGTGCAAAAAGTGGTTTTTCAACACTAACACAAGTGCGAAAAGTGGTTTTTCAACACTATCACAAGTGCAAAAAGTGTTTTTTCCACACTAATACAAGTGCAAAAGTGGTTTCCTGCACCAACACAAGTGCGAAAAGTGGTTTTTCAACACTAACACAAGTGCGAAAGTGGTTTTTCAACACTAACACAAGTGCGAAAAGTGTTTTTTCCACACTAATACAAGTGCAAAAGTGGTTTCTTTCCTGCACCAACACAAGTGCGAAAAGTGGTTTTTCAAAACTAACACAAGTGCGAAAAGTGGTTTTTCAACACTATCACAAGTGCAAAAAGTGTTTTTTCCACACTAATACAAGTGCAAAAGTGGTTTCCTGCACCAACACAAGTGCGAAAAGTGGTTTTTCAACACTAACACAAGTGCGAAAAGTGGTTTTTCAACACTAATCACAAGTGCGAAAAGTGGTTTTTCAACACCAACACAAGTGCGAAAAGTGTTTTTTCCACACTAATAAAAGTGCAAAAGTGGTTTCCTGCACAACACAAGTGCGAAAAGTGGTTTTTCAACACTAACAAGTGCGAAAAGTGGTTTTTCAACACTAACACAAGTGCAAAAAGTGGTTTTTCCACACTAATACAAGTGCAAAAGTGGTTTCCTGCCACCAACACAAGTGCGAAAAGTGGTTTTTCAACACTAATACAAGTGCAAAAGTGGTTTCCTGCACCAACACAAGTGCGAAAAGTGGTTTTTCAACACTAACACAGTGCGAAAAGTGGTTTTTCAACACCAATCACAAGTGCAGAAAAGTGTTTTTTCCACACTAATACAAGTGCAAAGTGGTTTCCTGCACCAACTCAAGTGCGAAAAGTGGTTTTTCAACACTAACACAAGTGCGAAAAGTGGTTTTTTCAACACTATCACAAGTGCAAAAAGTGTTTTTTCCACACTAATACAAGTGCAAAAGTGGTTGCCCTGCACAAACACAAGTGCGAAAGTGGTTTTTCAACACTAACACAAGTGCGAAAGAGTTTTTTCAACACTAACACAGTGAGAAAAGTGTTTTTTTCCACACTAATACAAGTGCAAAAGTGGTTTCCTGCACCAACACAAGTGCGAAAAGTGGTTTTTCAACTCTATCACAAGTGCAAAAAGTGTTTTTTCCACACTAATACAAGTGCAAAAGTTGGTTTCCTGCACCAACACAAGTGCGAAAAGTGGTTTTTCAACACTAACACAAGTGCGAAAAGTGGTTTTTCAACACTAACACAAGTGCGAAAAGTGGTTTTTCCACACTAATACAAGTGCAAAAGTGGTTTCCTGCACCAACACAAGTGCAAAAAGTGGTTTTTCAACACTAACACAAGTGCGAAAAGTGGTTTTTCAACACTATCACAAGTGCAAAAAGTGTTTTTTCCACACTAATACAAGTGCAAAAGTGGTTTCCTGCACCAACACAAGTGCGAAAAGTGGTTTTTCAACACTAACACAAGTGCGAAAAGTGGTTTTTCAACACTAACACAAGTGCGAAAAGTGTTTTTTCCACACTAATACAAGTGCAAAAGTGGTTTCCTGCACCAACACAAGTGCGAAAAGTGGTTTTTCAAAACTAACACAAGTGCGAAAAGTGGTTTTTCAACACTATCACAAGTGCAAAAAGTGTTTTTGCCACACTAATACAAGTGCAAAAGTGGTTTCCTGCACCAACACAAGTGCGAAAAGTGGTTTTTCAACACTAACACAAGTGCGAAAAGTGGTTTTTCAACACTAACACAAGTGCGAAAAGTGGTTTTTCAACACCAACACAAGTGCGAAAAGTGTTTTTTCCACACTAATACAAGTGCAAAAGTGGTTTCCTGCACCAACACAAGTGCGAAAAGTGGTTTTTCAACACGAACACAAGTGCGAAAAGTGGTTTTTCAACACTATCACAAGTGCAAAAAGTGTTTTTTCCACACTAATACAAGTGCAAAAGTCGTTTCCTGCACCAACACAAGTGCGAAAAGTGGTTTTTCAACACTAACACAAGTGCGAAAAGTGGTTTTTCAACACTAACACAAGTGCGAAAAGTGGTTTTTCAACACTATCACAAGTGCAAAAAGTGTTTTTTCCACACTAATACAAGTGCAAAAGTGGTTTCCTGCACCAACACAAGTGCGAAAAGTGGTTTTTCAACACTAACACAAGTGTGAAAAGTGGTTTTTCAACACTAACACAAGTGCGAAAAGTGGTTTTTCCACACTAATACAAGTGCAAAAGTGGTTTCCTGCACCAACACAAGTGCGAAAAGTGGTTTCCTGCACCAACACAAGTGCGAAAAGTGGTTTTTCAACACTAACACAAGTGCGAAAAGTGGTTTTTCAACACTAACACAAGTGCGAAAAGTGGTTTTTCAACACTAACACAAGTGCGAAAAGTGGTTTTTCAACACTATCACAAGTGCAAAAAGTGTTTTTTCCACACTAATACAAGTGCAAAAGTGGTTTCCTGCACCAACACAAGTGCGAAAAGTGATTTTTCAACACTAACACCAGTGCGAAAAGTGGTTTTTCAACACTATCACAAGTGCAAAAAGTGTTTTTTCAACACTAACACAAGTGCGAAAAGTGGTTTTTCAACACTATCACAAGTGCAAAAAGTGTTTTTTCAACACTATCACAAGTGCAAAAAGTGTTTTTTCCACACTAATACAAGTGCAAAAGTGGTTTCCTGCACCAACACAAGTGCGAAAAGTGGTTTTTCAACACTAACACAAGTGCGAAAAGTGGTTTTTCAACACTAACACAAGTGCGAAAAGTGGTTTTTCCACACTAATACAAGTGCAAAAGTGGTTTCCTGCACCAACACAAGTGCGAAAAGTGATTTTTCAACACTAACACCAGTGCGAAAAGTGGTTTCCTGCACCAACACAAGTGCGAAAAGTGGTTTTTCAACACTAACACAAGTGCGAAAAGTGGTTTTTCAACACTATCACAAGTGCAAAAAGTGTTTTTTCCACACTAATACAAGTGCAAAAGTGGTTTCCTGCACCAACACAAGTGCGAAAAGTGTTTTTTCAACACTAACACAAGTGCAAAAAGTGGTTTTTCAACACTAACACAAGTGAGAAAAGTGTTTTTTTCCACAGTAATACAAGTGCAAAAGTGGTTTCCTGCACAACACAAGTGCGAAAAGTGATTTTTCAACACTAACACAAGTGCGAAAAGTGGTTTTTCAACACTATCACAAGTGCAAAAGGTGTTTTTTCCACACTAATACAAGTGCAAAAGTGGTTTCCTGCACCAACACAAGTGTGAAAAGTGGTTTTTCAACACTAACACAAATGCAAAAAGTGTTTTTTCCACACTAATACAAGTGCAAAAGTGGTTTTTCAACACGAACACAAGTGAGAAAAGTGTTTTTTCCACACTAATACAAGTGCAAAAGTGGTTTCCTGCACCAACACAAGTGTGAAAAGTGGTTTTTCAACATGAACACAAGTGCGAAAAGTGGTTTTTCAACTCCAACAAAAGTGCAAAAAGTGGTTTTTCAACACTATCACAAGTGCAAAAAGTGTTTTTTCCACACTAATACAAGTGCAAAAGTGGTTTCCTGCACCAACACAAGTGCGAAAAGTGGTTTCCTGCACAACACAAGTGCGAAAAGTGGTTTTTCAACACTATCACAAGTGCAAAAAGTGTTTTTTCCACACTAATACAAGTGCAAAAGTGGTTTCCTGGACCAACACAAGTGTGAAAAGTGGTTTTTCAACACTAACACAAGTGCGAAAAGTGGTTTTTCAACACTAACACAAGTGCAAAAAGTGGTTTTTCAACACTATCACAAGTGCAAAAAGTGTTTTTTCCACACTAATACAAGTGCAAAAGTGGATTCCTGCACCAACACAAGTGCGAAAAGTGGTTTTTCAACACTAACACAAGTGCGAAAAGTGGTTTTTCAACACTAACACAAGTGCAAAAAGTGGTTTTCCACACTAATACAAGTGCAAAAGTGGTTTCCTGCACCAACACAAGTGCGAAAAGTGGTTTTTCAACACTAACACAAGTGCGAAAAGTGGTTTTTCAGCACTATCACAAGTGCAAAAAGTGTTTTTTCCACACTAATACAAGTGCAAAAGTGGTTTACTGCACCAACACAAGTGCGAAAAGTGGTTTTTCAACACTAACACAAGTGCGAAAAGTGGTTTTTCAACACTATCACAAGTGCAAAAAGTGTTTTTTCCACACTAATACAAGTGCAAAAGTGGTTTCCTGCACCAACACAAGTGCGAAAAGTGGTTTTTCAACACTAACACAAGTGCGAAAAGTGGTTTTTCCACACTAATACAAGTGCAAAAGTGGTTTCCTGCACCAACACAAGTGCGAAAAGTGGTTTCCTGCACCAACACAAGTGCGAAAAGTGGTTTTTCAACACTAACACAAGTGCGAAAAGTGGTTTTTCAACACTAACACAAGTGCGAAAAGTGGTTTTTCAACACTAACACAAGTGCGAAAAGTGGTTTTTCCACACTAATACAAGTGCAAAAGTGGTTTCCTGCACCAACACAAGTGCGACAAGTGGTTTTTCAACACTAACACAAGTGCGAAAAGTGGTTTTTCAACACTAACACAAGTGCGAAAAGTGGTTTTTCCACACTAATACAAGTGCAAAAGTGGTTTCCTGCACCAACACAAGTGCGAAAAGTGATTTTTCAACACTAACACCAGTGCGAAAAGTGGTTTTTCAACACTATCACAAGTGCAAAAAGTGTTTTTTCCACACTAATACAAGTGCAAAAGTGGTTTCCTGCACCAACACAAGTGCGAAAAGTGATTTTTCAACACTAACACCAGTGCGAAAAGTGGTTTTTCAACACTATCACAAGTGCAAAAAGTGTTTTTTCAACACTAACACAAGTGCGAAAAGTGGTTTTTCAACACTATCACAAGTGCAAAAAGTGTTTTTTCCACACTAATACAAGTGCAAAAGTGGTTTCCTGCACCAACACAAGTGCGAAAAGTGGTTTTTCAACACTAACACAAGTGCGAAAAGTCGTTTTTCAACACTAACACAAGTGCGAAAAGTGGTTTTTCCACACTAATACAAGTGCAAAAGTGGTTTCCTGCACCAACACAAGTGCGAAAAGTGATTTTTCAACACTAACACCAGTGCGAAAAGTGGTTTTTCAACACTATCACAAGTGCAAAAAGTGTTTTTTCAACACTAACACAAGTGCGAAAAGTGGTTTTTCAACACTATCACAAGTGCAAAAAGTGTTTTTTCCACACTAATAAAAGTGCAAAAGTGGTTTCCTGCACCAACACAAGTGTGAAAAGTGGTTTTTCAACACTAACACAAGTGCGAAAAGTGGTTTTTCAACACTAACACAAGTGCGAAAAGTGTTTTTTACACACTAATACAAGTGCAGAAGTGGTTTCCTGCACCAACACAAGTGCGAAAAGTGGTTTTTCAACACTAACACAAGTGCGAAAAGTGGTTTTTCAACACTATCACAAGTGCAAAAAGTGTTTTTTCCACACTAATACAAGTGCAAAAGTGGTTTCCTGCACCAACACAAGTGCGAAAAGTGTTTTTTCAACACTAACACAAGTGCAAAAAGTGGTTTTTCAACACTAACACAAGTGAGAAAAGTGTTTTTTCCACAGTAATACAAGTGCAAAAGTGGTTTCCTGCACAACACAAGTGCGAAAAGTGATTTTTCAACACTAACACAAGTGCAAAAAGTGGTTTTTCAACACTATCACAAGTGCAAAAAGTGTTTTTTCCACACTAATAAAAGTGCAAAAGTGGTTTCCTGCACCAACACAAGTGTGAAAAGTGGTTTTTCAACACTAACACAAATGCAAAAGTGTTTTTTCCACACTAATACAAGTGCAAAAGTGGTTTCCTGCACCAACAAAAGTGCGAAAAGTGGTTTTTCAACACTAACACAAGTGCAAAAAGTGGTTTTTCAACACTATCACAAGTGCAAAAAGTGTTTTTTCCACACTAATACAAGTGCAAAAGTAGTTTCCTGCACAAACACAAGGGCGAAAAGTGGTTTTTCAACACTAACACAAGTGCGAAAAGTAGTTTTTCAACACTAACGCAAGTGCGAAAAGTGGTTTTCCACACTAATACAAGTGCAAAAGTGGTTTCCTGCACCAACACAAGTGCGAAAAGTGGTTTTTCAACACTAACACAGGTGCAAAAAGTGGTTTTTCAGCACTATCACAAGTGCAAAAAGTGTTTTTTCCACACTAACACAAGTGCGAAAAGTGGTTTTTCAACACTAACAGAAGTGCGAATAGTGGTTTTTCAACACTAACACAAGTGCGAAAAGTGGTTTTTCAACACTAACACAAGTGCGAAAAGTGGTTTTTCAACACTAATACAAGTGCAAAAGTGGTTTCCTGCACCAACACAAGTGCGAAAAGTGGTTTCCTGCACAACACAAGTGCGAAAAGTGGTTTTTCAACACTATCACAAGTGCAAAAAGTGTTTTTTCCACACTAATACAAGTGCAAAAGTGGTTTCCTGCACCAACACAAGTGTGAAAAGTGGTTTTTCAACACTAACACAAGTGCGAAAAGTGGTTTTTCAACACTAACACAAGTGCAAAAAGTGGTTTTTCAACACTATCACAAGTGCAAAAAGTGTTTTTTCCACACTAATACAAGTGCAAAAGTTGTTTCCTGCACCAACACAAGTGCGAAAAGTGGTTTTTCAACACTAACACAAGTGCAAAAAGTGGTTTTTCAACACTAACACAAGTGCGAAAAGTGGTTTTCCACACTAATACAAGTGCAAAAGTGGTTTCCTGCACCAACACAAGTGCGAAAAGTGGTTTTCAACACTAACAGAAGTGCGAAAAGTGGTTTTTCAACACTAACACAAGTGCGAAAAGTGGTTTTTCAACACTAACACAAGTGTGAAAAGTGATTTTTCAACAGTAACACAAGTGCAAAAAGTGGTTTTTCCACACTAATACAAGTGCAAAAGTGGTTTGCTGCACCAACACAGGTGCGAAAAGTGGTTTTTCAACACTAACACAAGTGCGAAAAGTGGTTTTTCAACACTATCACAAGTGCAAAAAGTGGCTTTTCCACACTAATACATGTGCAAAAGTGGTTTCCTGCACCAACACAAGTGCGAAAAGTGGTTTTTCAACACTAATACAAGTGCGAAAAGTGGTTTTTCAACACTAACACAAGTGTGAAAAGTGGTTTTTCCACACTAATACAAGTGCAAAAGTGGTTTCCTGCACCAACACAAGTGTGAAAAGTGGTTTTTCAACACTAACACAAGTGCGAAAAGTGGTTTTTCAACACTAACACAAGTGTGAAAAGTGGTTTTTCCACACTAATACAAGTGCAAAACTGGTTTCCTACACCAACACAAGTGCAAAAAGTGGTTTTTCAACACTAACACAAGTGCAAAAGTGGTTTCCTACACCAACACAAGTGCGAAAAGTGGTTTTTCAACACTAACACAAGGGCGAAAAGTGGTTTTTCAACACTAACACAAGTGTGAAAAGTGGTTTTTCCACACTAATACAAGTGCAAAAGTGGTTTCCTGCACCAACACAAGTTCAAAAAGTGGTTTTTCAACACTAACACAAGTGCGAAAAGTGGTTTTTCAACACTATCACAAGTGCAAAAAGTGTTTTTTCCACACTAATACAAGTGCAAAAGTGGTTTCCTGCACCAACACAAGTGCGAAAAGTGGTTTTTCAACACTAACACAAGCGCGAAAAGTGGTTTTTCAACACTAACACAAGTGCGAAAAGTGTTTTTTCCACACTAATACAAGTGCAAAAGTGGTTTCCTGCAACAACACAAGTGCGAAAAGTGGTTTTTCAACACTAACACAAGTGCGAAAAGTGGTTTTTCAACACTATCACAAGTGCAAAAAGTGTTTTTTCCACACTAATACAAGTGCAAAAGTGGTTTCCTGTACCAACACAAGTGCGAAAAGTGGTTTTTCAACACTAACACAAGTGCGAAAAGTGGTTTTTCAACACTAACACAAGTGCGAAAAGTGGTTTTTCAACACTAACTCAAGTGCGAAAAGTGTTTTTTCCACACTAGTACAAGTGCAAAAGTGGTTTCCTGCACCAACACAACTGCGAAAATTGGTTTTTCAACACTAACACAAGTGCGAAAAGTGGTTTTTCAACACTATCACAAGTGCAAAAAGTGTTTTTTCCACACTAATACAAGTATAAAAGTGGTTTCCTGCACCAACACAAGTGCGAAAAGTGGTTTTTCAACACTAACACAAGTGCGAAAAGTAGTTTTTCAACACTAACACAAGTGCGAAAAGTGTTTTTTCCACACTAATACAAGTGCAAAAGTGGTTTCCTGCACCAACACAAGTGCGAAAAGTGGTTTTTCAACACTAACACAAGTGTGAAAAGTGGATTTTCAACACTATCACAAGTGCAAAAAGTGTTTTTTCCACACTAATACAAGTGCAAAAGTGGATTCCTGCACCAACACAAGTGCGAAAAGTGGTTTTTCAACACTAACACAAGTGCGAAAAGTGGTTTTTCAACACTAACACAAGTGCGAAAAGTGGTTTTTCCACACTAATACAAGTGCAAAAGTGGTTTCCTGCACCAACACAAATGCGAAAAGTGGTTTTTCAACACGAATACAAGTGCGAAAAGTGGTTTTTCAACACTATCACAAGTGCAAAAAGTGTTTTTTCCACACTAATACAAGTGCAAAAGTGGTTTCCTGCACCAACACAAGTGCGAAAAGTGGTTTTTCAACACTAACACAAGTGCGAAAAGTGGTTTTTCAACACTAACACAAGTGCAAAAAGTGGTTTTTCAACACTATCACAAGTGCAAAAAGTGTTTTTTCCACACTAATACAAGTGCAAAAGTGGTTTCCTGCACCAACACAAGTGTGAAAAGTGGTTTTTCAACACTAACACAAGTGCGAAAAGTGGTTTTTCAACACTAACACAAGTGCGAAAAGTGGTTTTTCCACACTAATACAAGTGCAAAAGTGGTTTCCTGCACCAACACAAGTGCGAAAAGTGATTTTTCAACACTAACACCAGTGCGAAAAGTGCTTTTTCAACACTATCACAAGTGCAAAAAGTGTTTTTTCCACACTAATACAAGTGCAAAAGTGGTTTCCTGCACCAACACAAGTGCGAAAAGTGGTTTTTCAACACTAACACAAGTGCGAAAAGTGGTTTTTCAACACTAACACAAGTGCGAAAAGTGGTTTTTCAACACTAACACAAGTGCGAAAAGTGGTTTTTCAACACTAACACAAGTGCGAAAAGTGGTTTTTCAACACTAACTCAAGTGCGAAAAGTGTTTTTTCCACACTAGTACAAGTGCAAAAGTGGTTTCCTGCACCAACACAACTGCGAAAATTGGTTTTTCAACACTAACACAAGTGCGAAAAGTGGTTTTTCAACACTATCACAAGTGCAAAAAGTGTTTTTTCCACACTAATACAAGTATAAAAGTGGTTTCCTGCACCAACACAAGTGCGAAAAGTGGTTTTTCAACACTAACACAAGTGCGAAAAGTAGTTTTTCAACACTAACACAAGTGCGAAAAGTGTTTTTTCCACACTAATACAAGTGCAAAAGTGGTTTCCTGCACCAACACAAGTGCGAAAAGTGGTTTTTCAACACTAACACAAGTGTGAAAAGTGGATTTTCAACACTATCACAAGTGCAAAAAGTGTTTTTTCCACACTAATACAAGTGCAAAAGTGGATTCCTGCACCAACACAAGTGCGAAAAGTGGTTTTTCAACACTAACACAAGTGCGAAAAGTGGTTTTTCAACACTAACACAAGTGCGAAAAGTGGTTTTTCCACACTAATACAAGTGCAAAAGTGGTTTCCTGCACCAACACAAATGCGAAAAGTGGTTTTTCAACACGAATACAAGTGCGAAAAGTGGTTTTTCAACACTATCACAAGTGCAAAAAGTGTTTTTTCCACACTAATACAAGTGCAAAAGTGGTTTCCTGCACCAACACAAGTGCGAAAAGTGGTTTTTCAACACTAACACAAGTGCGAAAAGTGGTTTTTCAACACTAACACAAGTGCAAAAAGTGGTTTTTCAACACTATCACAAGTGCAAAAAGTGTTTTTTCCACACTAATACAAGTGCAAAAGTGGTTTCCTGCACCAACACAAGTGTGAAAAGTGGTTTTTCAACACTAACACAAGTGCGAAAAGTGGTTTTTCAACACTAACACAAGTGCGAAAAGTGGTTTTTCCACACTAATACAAGTGCAAAAGTGGTTTCCTGCACCAACACAAGTGCGAAAAGTGATTTTTCAACACTAACACCAGTGCGAAAAGTGCTTTTTCAACACTATCACAAGTGCAAAAAGTGTTTTTTCCACACTAATACAAGTGCAAAAGTGGTTTCCTGCACCAACACAAGTGCGAAAAGTGGTTTTTCAACACTAACACAAGTGCGAAAAGTGGTTTTTCAACACTAACACAAGTGCGAAAAGTGGTTTTTCAACACTAACACAAGTGCAAAAAGTGGTTTTTCAACACTATCACAAGTGCAAAAAGTGTTTTTTCCACACTAATACAAGTGCAAAAGTGGTTTCCTGCACCAACACAAGTGTGAAAAGTGGTTTTTCAACACTAACACAAGTGCGAAAAGTGGTTTTTCAACACTAACACAAGTGCGAAAAGTGGTTTTTCCACACTAATACAAGTGCAAAAGTGGTTTCCTGCACCAACACAAGTGCGAAAAGTGATTTTTCAACACTAACACAAGTGCGAAAAGTGGTTTTTCAACACTAACACAAGTGCGAAAAGTGGTTTTTCCACACTAATACAAGTGCAAAAGTGGTTTCCTGCACCAACACAAGTGCGAAAAGTGATTTTTCAACACTAACACCAGTGCGAAAAGTGGTTTTTCAACACTATCACAAGTGCAAAAAGTGTTTTTTCCACACTAATACAAGTGCAAAAGTGGTTTCCTGCACCAACACAAGTGCGAAAAGTGATTTTTCAACACTAACACCAGTGCGAAAAGTGGTTTTTCAACACTATCACAAGTGCAAAAAGTGTTTTTTCAACACTAACACAAGTGCGAAAAGTGGTTTTTCAACACTATCACAAGTGCAAAAAGTGTTTTTTCCACACTAATACAAGTGCAAAAGTGGTTTCCTGCACCAACACAAGTGCGAAAAGTGGTTTTTCAACACTAACACAAGTGCGAAAAGTGGTTTTTCAACACTAACACAAGTGCGAAAAGTGGTTTTTCCACACTAATACAAGTGCAAAAGTGGTTTCCTGCACCAACACAAGTGCGAAAAGTGATTTTTCAACACTAACACCAGTGCGAAAAGTCGTTTTTCAACACTATCACAAGTGCAAAAAGTGTTTTTTCCACACTAATACAAGTGCAAAAGTGGTTTCCTGCACCAACACAAGTGCGAAAAGTGGTTTTTCAACACTAACACAAGTGCGAAAAGTGGTTTTTCAACACTAACACAAGTGCGAAAAGTGTTTTTTCCACACTAATACAAGTGCAAAAGTGGTTTCCTGCACCAACACAAGTGCGAAAAGTGGTTTTTCAAAACTAACACAAGTGCGAAAAGTGGTTTTTCAACACTATCACAAGTGCAAAAAGTGTTTTTTCCACACTAATACAAGTGCAAAAGTGGTTTCCTGCACCAACACAAGTGCGAAAAGTGGTTTTTCAACACTAACACAAGTGCGAAAAGTGGTTTTTCAACACTAACACAAGTGCGAAAAGTGTTTTTTCCACACTAATACAAGTGCAAAAGTGGTTTCCTGCACCAACACAAGTGCGAAAAGTGGTTTTTCAAAACTAACACAAGTGCGAAAAGTGGTTTTTCAACACTATCACAAGTGCAAAAAGTGTTTTTTCCACACTAATACAAGTGCAAAAGTGGTTTCCTGCACCAACACAAGTGCGAAAAGTGGTTTTTCAACACTAACACAAGTGCGAAAAGTGGTTTTTCAACACTAACACAAGTGCGAAAAGTGGTTTTTCAACACCAACACAAGTGCGAAAAGTGTTTTTTCCACACTAATACAAGTGCAAAAGTGGTTTCCTGCACCAACACAAGTGCGAAAAGTGGTTTTTCAACACTAACACAAGTGCGAAAAGTGGTTTTTCAACACTAACACAAGTGCAAAAAGTGGTTTTTCCACACTAATACAAGTGCAAAAGTGGTTTCCTGCACCAACACAAGTGCGAAAAGTGGTTTTTCAACACTAATACAAGTGCAAAAGTGGTTTCCTGCACCAACACAAGTGCGAAAAGTGGTTTTTCAACACTAACACAAGTGCGAAAAGTGGTTTTTCAACACTAACACAAGTGCGAAAAGTGGTTTTTCAACACCAACACAAGTGCGAAAAGTGTTTTTTCCACACTAATACAAGTGCAAAAGTGGTTTCCTGCACCAACACAAGTGCGAAAAGTGGTTTTTCAACACTAACACAAGTGCGAAAAGTGGTTTTTCAACACTATCACAAGTGCAAAAAGTGTTTTTTCCACACTAATACAAGTGCAAAAGTGGTTTCCTGCACCAACACAAGTGCGAAAAGTGGTTTTTCAACACTAACACAAGTGCGAAAAGTGGTTTTTCAACACTAACACAAGTGAGAAAAGTGTTTTTTCCACACTAATACAAGTGCAAAAGTGGTTTCCTGCACCAACACAAGTGCGAAAAGTGGTTTTTCAACTCTATCACAAGTGCAAAAAGTGTTTTTTCCACACTAATACAAGTGCAAAAGTGGTTTCCTGCACCAACACAAGTGCGAAAAGTGGTTTTTCAACACTAACACAAGTGCGAAAAGTGGTTTTTCAACACTAACACAAGTGCGAAAAGTGGTTTTTCCACACTAATACAAGTGCAAAAGTGGTTTCCTGCACCAACACAAGTGCAAAAAGTGGTTTTTCAACACTAACACAAGTGCGAAAAGTGGTTTTTCAACACTATCACAAGTGCAAAAAGTGTTTTTTCCACACTAATACAAGTGCAAAAGTGGTTTCCTGCACCAACACAAGTGCGAAAAGTGGTTTTTCAACACTAACACAAGTGCGAAAAGTGGTTTTTCAACACTAACACAAGTGCGAAAAGTGTTTTTTCCACACTAATACAAGTGCAAAAGTGGTTTCCTGCACCAACACAAGTGCGAAAAGTGGTTTTTCAAAACTAACACAAGTGCGAAAAGTGGTTTTTCAACACTATCACAAGTGCAAAAAGTGTTTTTGCCACACTAATACAAGTGCAAAAGTGGTTTCCTGCACCAACACAAGTGCGAAAAGTGGTTTTTCAACACTAACACAAGTGCGAAAAGTGGTTTTTCAACACTAACACAAGTGCGAAAAGTGGTTTTTCAACACCAACACAAGTGCGAAAAGTGTTTTTTCCACACTAATACAAGTGCAAAAGTGGTTTCCTGCACCAACACAAGTGCGAAAAGTGGTTTTTCAACACGAACACAAGTGCGAAAAGTGGTTTTTCAACACTATCACAAGTGCAAAAAGTGTTTTTTCCACACTAATACAAGTGCAAAAGTCGTTTCCTGCACCAACACAAGTGCGAAAAGTGGTTTTTCAACACTAACACAAGTGCGAAAAGTGGTTTTTCAACACTAACACAAGTGCGAAAAGTGGTTTTTCAACACTATCACAAGTGCAAAAAGTGTTTTTTCCACACTAATACAAGTGCAAAAGTGGTTTCCTGCACCAACACAAGTGCGAAAAGTGGTTTTTCAACACTAACACAAGTGTGAAAAGTGGTTTTTCAACACTAACACAAGTGCGAAAAGTGGTTTTTCCACACTAATACAAGTGCAAAAGTGGTTTCCTGCACCAACACAAGTGCGAAAAGTGGTTTCCTGCACCAACACAAGTGCGAAAAGTGGTTTTTCAACACTAACACAAGTGCGAAAAGTGGTTTTTCAACACTAACACAAGTGCGAAAAGTGGTTTTTCAACACTAACACAAGTGCGAAAAGTGGTTTTTCAACACTATCACAAGTGCAAAAAGTGTTTTTTCCACACTAATACAAGTGCAAAAGTGGTTTCCTGCACCAACACAAGTGCGAAAAGTGATTTTTCAACACTAACACCAGTGCGAAAAGTGGTTTTTCAACACTATCACAAGTGCAAAAAGTGTTTTTTCAACACTAACACAAGTGCGAAAAGTGGTTTTTCAACACTATCACAAGTGCAAAAAGTGTTTTTTCAACACTATCACAAGTGCAAAAAGTGTTTTTTCCACACTAATACAAGTGCAAAAGTGGTTTCCTGCACCAACACAAGTGCGAAAAGTGGTTTTTCAACACTAACACAAGTGCGAAAAGTGGTTTTTCAACACTAACACAAGTGCGAAAAGTGGTTTTTCCACACTAATACAAGTGCAAAAGTGGTTTCCTGCACCAACACAAGTGCGAAAAGTGATTTTTCAACACTAACACCAGTGCGAAAAGTGGTTTCCTGCACCAACACAAGTGCGAAAAGTGGTTTTTCAACACTAACACAAGTGCGAAAAGTGGTTTTTCAACACTATCACAAGTGCAAAAAGTGTTTTTTCCACACTAATACAAGTGCAAAAGTGGTTTCCTGCACCAACACAAGTGCGAAAAGTGTTTTTTCAACACTAACACAAGTGCAAAAAGTGGTTTTTCAACACTAACACAAGTGAGAAAAGTGTTTTTTCCACAGTAATACAAGTGCAAAAGTGGTTTCCTGCACAACACAAGTGCGAAAAGTGATTTTTCAACACTAACACAAGTGTGAAAAGTGGTTTTTCAACACTATCACAAGTGCAAAAGTGGTTTCCTGCACCAACACAAGTGTGAAAAGTGGTTTTTCAACACTAACACAAATGCAAAAAGTGTTTTTTCCACACTAATACAAGTGCAAAAGTGGTTTTTCAACACGAACACAAGTGAGAAAAGTGTTTTTTCCACACTAATACAAGTGCAAAAGTGGTTTCCTGCACCAACACAAGTGTGAAAAGTGGTTTTTCAACATGAACACAAGTGCGAAAAGTGGTTTTTCAACTCCAACAAAAGTGCAAAAAGTGGTTTTTCAACACTATCACAAGTGCAAAAAGTGTTTTTTCCACACTAATACAAGTGCAAAAGTGGTTTCCTGCACCAACACAAGTGCGAAAAGTGGTTTCCTGCACAACACAAGTGCGAAAAGTGGTTTTTCAACACTATCACAAGTGCAAAAAGTGTTTTTTCCACACTAATACAAGTGCAAAAGTGGTTTCCTGGACCAACACAAGTGTGAAAAGTGGTTTTTCAACACTAACACAAGTGCGAAAAGTGGTTTTTCAACACTAACACAAGTGCAAAAAGTGGTTTTTCAACACTATCACAAGTGCAAAAAGTGTTTTTTCCACACTAATACAAGTGCAAAAGTGGATTCCTGCACCAACACAAGTGCGAAAAGTGGTTTTTCAACACTAACACAAGTGCGAAAAGTGGTTTTTCAACACTAACACAAGTGCAAAAAGTGGTTTTCCACACTAATACAAGTGCAAAAGTGGTTTCCTGCACCAACACAAGTGCGAAAAGTGGTTTTTCAACACTAACACAAGTGCGAAAAGTGGTTTTTCAGCACTATCACAAGTGCAAAAAGTGTTTTTTCCACACTAATACAAGTGCAAAAGTGGTTTACTGCACCAACACAAGTGCGAAAAGTGGTTTTTCAACACTAACACAAGTGCGAAAAGTGGTTTTTCAACACTATTACAAGTGCAAAAAGTGTTTTTTCCACACTAATACAAGTGCAAAAGTGGTTTCCTGCACCAACACAAGTGCGAAAAGTGGTTTTTCAACACTAACACAAGTGCGAAAAGTGGTTTTTCCACACTAATACAAGTGCAAAAGTGGTTTCCTGCACCAACACAAGTGCGAAAAGTGGTTTCCTGCACCAACACAAGTGCGAAAAGTGGTTTTTCAACACTAACACAAGTGCGAAAAGTGGTTTTTCAACACTAACACAAGTGCGAAAAGTGGTTTTTCAACACTAACACAAGTGCGAAAAGTGGTTTTTCCACACTAATACAAGTGCAAAAGTGGTTTCCTGCACCAACACAAGTGCGACAAGTGGTTTTTCAACACTAACACAAGTGCGAAAAGTGGTTTATCAACACTAACACAAGTGCGAAAAGTGGTTTTTCCACACTAATACAAGTGCAAAAGTGGTTTCCTGCACCAACACAAGTGCGAAAAGTGATTTTTCAACACTAACACCAGTGCGAAAAGTGGTTTTTCAACACTATCACAAGTGCAAAAAGTGTTTTTTCCACACTAATACAAGTGCAAAAGTGGTTTCCTGCACCAACACAAGTGCGAAAAGTGATTTTTCAACACTAACACCAGTGCGAAAAGTGGTTTTTCAACACTATCACAAGTGCAAAAAGTGTTTTTTCAACACTAACACAAGTGCGAAAAGTGGTTTTTCAACACTATCACAAGTGCAAAAAGTGTTTTTTCCACACTAATACAAGTGCAAAAGTGGTTTCCTGCACCAACACAAGTGCGAAAAGTGGTTTTTCAACACTAACACAAGTGCGAAAAGTGGTTTTTCAACACTAACACAAGTGCGAAAAGTGGTTTTTCCACACTAATACAAGTGCAAAAGTGGTTTCCTGCACCAACACAAGTGCGAAAAGTGATTTTTCAACACTAACACCAGTGCGAAAAGTGGTTTTTCAACACTATCACAAGTGCAAAAAGTGTTTTTTCAACACTAACACAAGTGCGAAAAGTGGTTTTTCAACACTATCACAAGTGCAAAAAGTGTTTTTTCCACACTAATAAAAGTGCAAAAGTGGTTTCCTGCACCAACACAAGTGTGAAAAGTGGTTTTTCAACACTAACACAAGTGCGAAAAGTGGTTTTTCAACACTAACACAAGTGCGAAAAGTGTTTTTTACACACTAATACAAGTGCAGAAGTGGTTTCCTGCACCAACACAAGTGCGAAAAGTGGTTTTTCAACACTAACACAAGTGCGAAAAGTGGTTTTTCAACACTATCACAAGTGCAAAAAGTGTTTTTTCCACACTAATACAAGTGCAAAAGTGGTTTCCTGCACCAACACAAGTGCGAAAAGTGTTTTTTCAACACTAACACAAGTGCAAAAAGTGGTTTTTCAACACTAACACAAGTGAGAAAAGTGTTTTTTCCACAGTAATACAAGTGCAAAAGTGGTTTCCTGCACAACACAAGTGCGAAAAGTGATTTTTCAACACTAACACAAGTGCAAAAAGTGGTTTTTCAACACTATCACAAGTGCAAAAAGTGTTTTTTCCACACTAATAAAAGTGCAAAAGTGGTTTCCTGCACCAACACAAGTGTGAAAAGTGGTTTTTCAACACTAACACAAATGCAAAAGTGTTTTTTCCACACTAATACAAGTGCAAAAGTGGTTTCCTGCACCAACAAAAGTGCGAAAAGTGGTTTTTCAACACTAACACAAGTGCAAAAAGTGGTTTTTCAACACTATCACAAGTGCAAAAAGTGTTTTTTCCACACTAATACAAGTGCAAAAGTAGTTTCCTGCACAAACACAAGGGCGAAAAGTGGTTTTTCAACACTAACACAAGTGCGAAAAGTAGTTTTTCAACACTAACGCAAGTGCGAAAAGTGGTTTTCCACACTAATACAAGTGCAAAAGTGGTTTCCTGCACCAACACGTGCGAAAAGTGGTTTTTCAACACTAACACAGGTGCAAAAAGTGGTTTTTCAGCACTATCACAAGTGCAAAAAGTGTTTTTTCCACACTAACACAAGTGCGAAAAGTGGTTTTTCAACACTAACAGAAGTGCGAAAAGTGGTTTTTCAACACTAACACAAGTGCGAAAAGTGGTTTTTCAACACTAACACAAGTGCGAAAAGTGGTTTTTCAACACTAATACAAGTGCAAAAGTGGTTTCCTGCACCAACACAAGTGCGAAAAGTGGTTTCCTGCACAACACAAGTGCGAAAAGTGGTTTTTCAACACTATCACAAGTGCAAAAAGTGTTTTTTCCACACTAATACAAGTGCAAAAGTGGTTTCCTGCACCAACACAAGTGTGAAAAGTGGTTTTTCAACACTAACACAAGTGCGAAAAGTGGTTTTTCAACACTAACACAAGTGCAAAAAGTGGTTTTTCAACACTATCACAAGTGCAAAAAGTGTTTTTTCCACACTAATACAAGTGCAAAAGTTGTTTCCTGCACCAACACAAGTGCGAAAAGTGGTTTTTCAACACTAACACAAGTGCAAAAAGTGGTTTTTCAACACTAACACAAGTGCGAAAAGTGGTTTTCCACACTAATACAAGTGCAAAAGTGGTTTCCTGCACCAACACAAGTGCGAAAAGTGGTTTTCAACACTAACAGAAGTGCGAAAAGTGGTTTTTCAACACTAACACAAGTGCGAAAAGTGGTTTTTCAACACTAACACAAGTGTGAAAAGTGATTTTTCAACAGTAACACAAGTGCAAAAAGTGGTTTTTCCACACTAATACAAGTGCAAAAGTGGTTTGCTGCACCAACACAGGTGCGAAAAGTGGTTTTTCAACACTAACACAAGTGCGAAAAGTGGTTTTTCAACACTATCACAAGTGCAAAAAGTGGCTTTTCCACACTAATACATGTGCAAAAGTGGTTTCCTGCACCAACACAAGTGCGAAAAGTGGTTTTTCAACACTAATACAAGTGCGAAAAGTGGTTTTTCAACACTAACACAAGTGTGAAAAGTGGTTTTTCCACACTAATACAAGTGCAAAAGTGGTTTCCTGCACCAACACAAGTGTGAAAAGTGGTTTTTCAACACTAACACAAGTGCGAAAAGTGGTTTTTCAACACTAACACAAGTGTGAAAAGTGGTTTTTCCACACTAATACAAGTGCAAAACTGGTTTCCTGCACCAACACAAGTGCAAAAAGTGGTTTTTCAACACTAACACAAGTGCAAAAGTGGTTTCCTACACCAACACAAGTGCGAAAAGTGGTTTTTCAACACTAACACAAGGGCGAAAAGTGGTTTTTCAACACTAACACAAGTGTGAAAAGTGGTTTTTCCACACTAATACAAGTGCAAAAGTGGTTTCCTGCACCAACACAAGTTCAAAAAGTGGTTTTTCAACACTAACACAAGTGCGAAAAGTGGTTTTTCAACACTATCACAAGTGCAAAAAGTGTTTTTTCCACACTAATACAAGTGCAAAAGTGGTTTCCTGCACCAACACAAGTGCGAAAAGTGGTTTTTCAACACTAACACAAGCGCGAAAAGTGGTTTTTCAACACTAACACAAGTGCGAAAAGTGTTTTTTCCACACTAATACAAGTGCAAAAGTGGTTTCCTGCAACAACACAAGTGCGAAAAGTGGTTTTTCAACACTAACACAAGTGCGAAAAGTGGTTTTTCAACACTATCACAAGTGCAAAAAGTGTTTTTTCCACACTAATACAAGTGCAAAAGTGGTTTCCTGTACCAACACAAGTGCGAAAAGTGGTTTTTCAACACTAACACAAGTGCGAAAAGTGGTTTTTCAACACTATCACAAGTGCAAAAAGTGTTTTTTCCACACTAATACAAGTGCAAAAGTGGTTTCCTGCACCAACACAACTGCGAAAATTGGTTTTTCAACACTAACACAAGTGCGAAAAGTGGTTTTTCAACACTATCACAAGTGCAAAAAGTGTTTTTTCCACACTAATACAAGTATAAAAGTGGTTTCCTGCACCAACACAAGTGCGAAAAGTGGTTTTTCAACACTAACACAAGTGCGAAAAGTAGTTTTTCAACACTAACACAAGTGCGAAAAGTGTTTTTTCCACACTAATACAAGTGCAAAAGTGGTTTCCTGCACCAACACAAGTGCGAAAAGTGGTTTTTCAACACTAACACAAGTGTGAAAAGTGGATTTTCAACACTATCACAAGTGCAAAAAGTGTTTTTTCCACACTAATACAAGTGCAAAAGTGGATTCCTGCACCAACACAAGTGCGAAAAGTGGTTTTTCAACACTAACACAAGTGCGAAAAGTGGTTTTTCAACACTAACACAAGTGCGAAAAGTGGTTTTTCCACACTAATACAAGTGCAAAAGTGGTTTCCTGCACCAACACAAATGCGAAAAGTGGTTTTTCAACACGAATACAAGTGCGAAAAGTGGTTTTTCAACACTATCACAAGTGCAAAAAGTGTTTTTTCCACACTAATACAAGTGCAAAAGTGGTTTCCTGCACCAACACAAGTGCGAAAAGTGGTTTTTCAACACTAACACAAGTGCGAAAAGTGGTTTTTCAACACTAACACAAGTGCAAAAAGTGGTTTTTCAACACTATCACAAGTGCAAAAAGTGTTTTTCCACACTAATACAAGTGCAAAAGTGGTTTCCTGCACCAACACAAGTGTGAAAAGTGGTTTTTCAACACTAACACAAGTGCGAAAAGTGGTTTTTCAACACTAACACAAGTGCGAAAAGTGGTTTTTCCACACTAATACAAGTGCAAAAGTGGTTTCCTGCACCAACACAAGTGCGAAAAGTGATTTTTCAACACTAACACCAGTGCGAAAAGTGCTTTTTCAACACTATCACAAGTGCAAAAAGTGTTTTTTCCACACTAATACAAGTGCAAAAGTGGTTTCCTGCACCAACACAAGTGCGAAAAGTGGTTTTTCAACACTAACACAAGTGCGAAAAGTGGTTTTTCAACACTAACACAAGTGCGAAAAGTGGTTTTTCAACACTAACACAAGTGCGAAAAGTGTTTTTTCCACACTAATACAAGTGCAGAAGTGGTTTCCTGCACCAACACAAGTGCGAAAAGTGGTTTTTCAACACTAACACAAGTGCGAAAAGTGGTTTTTCAACACTATCACAAGTGCAAAAAGTGTTTTTTCCACACTAATACAAGTGCAAAAGTGGTTTCCTGCACCAACACAAGTGCGAAAAGTGTTTTTTCAACACTAACACAAGTGCGAAAAGTGGTTTTTCAACACTAACACAAGTGCAAAAAGTGTTTTTTCCACACTAATACAAGTGCAGAAGTGGTTTCCTGCACCAACACAAGTGCGAAAAGTGGTTTTTCAACACTAACACAAGTGCGAAAAGTGGTTTTTCAACACTATCACAAGTGCAAAAAGTGTTTTTTCCACACTAATACAAGTGCAAAAGTGGTTTCCTGCACCAACACAAGTGCGAAAAGTGGTTTTTCAACACTAACACAAGTGCGAAAAGTGGTTTTTCAACACTATCACAAGTGCAAAAAGTGTTTTTTCCACACTAATACAAGTGCAAAAGTGGTTTCCTGCACCAACACAAGTGCGAAAAGTGGTTTTTCAACACTAACACAAGTGCGAAAAGTGTTTTTTCCACACTAATACAAGTGCAGAAGTGGTTTCCTGCACCAACACAAGTGCGAAAAGTGGTTTTTCAACACTAACACAAGTGCGAAAAGTGGTTTTTCAACACTATCACAAGTGCAAAAAGTGTTTTTTCCACACTAATACAAGTGCAAAAGTGGTTTCCTGCACCAACACAAGTGCGAAAAGTGTTTTTTCAACACTAACACAAGTGCGAAAAGTGGTTTTTCAACACTAACACAAGTGCGAAAAGTGTTTTTTCCACACTAATACAAGTGCAGAAGTGGTTTCCTGCACCAACACAAGTGCGAAAAGTGGTTTTTCAACACTAACACAAGTGCGAAAAGTGGTTTTTCAACACTATCACAAGTGCAAAAAGTGTTTTTTCCACACTAATACAAGTGCAAAAGTGGTTTCCTGCACCAACACAAGTGCGAAAAGTGGTTTTTCAACACTAACACAAGTGCGAAAAGTGGTTTTTCAACACTATCACAAGTGCAAAAAGTGTTTTTTCCACACTAATACAAGTGCAAAAGTGGTTTCCTGTACCAACACAAGTGCGAAAAGTGGTTTTTCAACACTAACACAAGTGCGAAAAGTGGTTTTTCAACACTAACACAAGTGCGAAAAGTGGTTTTTCAACACTAACTCAAGTGCGAAAAGTGTTTTTTCCACACTAGTACAAGTGCAAAAGTGGTTTCCTGCACCAACACAACTGCGAAAATTGGTTTTTCAACACTAACACAAGTGTTAAAAGTGGATTTTCAACACTATCACAAGTGCAAAAAGTGTTTTTTCCACACTAATACAAGTGCAAAAGTGGTTTCCTGCACCAACACAAGTGTGAAAAGTGGTTTTTCAACACTAACACAAGTGCGAAAAGTGGTTTTTCAACACTAACACAAGTGCGAAAAGTGGTTTTTCAACACTATCACAAGTGCAAAAAGTGTTTTTTTCCACACTAATACAAGTGCAAAAGTGGTTTCCTGCACCAACACAAGTGTGAAAAGTGGTTTTTCAACACTAACACAAGTGCGAAAAGTGGTTTTTCAACACTAACACAAGTGCGAAAAGTGGTTTTTCCACACTAATACAAGTGCAAAAGTGGTTTCCTGCACCAACACAAGTGCGAAAAGTGATTTTTCAACACTAACACCAGTGCGAAAAGTGCTTTTTCAACACTATCACAAGTGCAAAAAGTGTTTTTTCCACACTAATACAAGTGCAAAAGTGGTTTCCTGCACCAACACAAGTGCGAAAAGTGGTTTTTCAACACTAACACAAGTGCGAAAAGTGGTTTTTCAACACTAACACAAGTGCGAAAAGTGGTTTTTCAACACTAACACAAGTGCGAAAAGTGTTTTTTCCACACTAATACAAGTGCAGAAGTGGTTTCCTGCACCAACACAAGTGCGAAAAGTGGTTTTTCAACACTAACACAAGTGCGAAAAGTGGTTTTTCAACACTATCACAAGTGCAAAAAGTATTTTTTCCACACTAATACAAGTGCAAAAGTGGTTTCCTGCACCAACACAAGTGCGAAAAGTGTTTTTTCAACACTAACACAAGTGCGAAAAGTGGTTTTTCAACACTAACACAAGTGAGAAAAGTGTTTTTTCCACAGTAATACAAGTGCAAAAGTGGTTTCCTGCACAACACAAGTGCGAAAAGTGATTTTTCAACACTAACACAAGTGCGAAAAGTGGATTTCAATACTATCACAAGTGCAAAAAGTGTTTTTTCCACACTAATACAAGTGCAAAAGTGGTTTCCTACACCAACACAAGTGTGAAAAGTGGTTTTTCAACACCAACACAAGTGCAAAAAGTGGTTTTTCCACACTAATACAAGTGCAAAAGTGGTTTCCTGCACCAACACAAGTGCGAAAAGTGGTTTTTCAACACTAACACAAGTGCAAAAAGTGGTTTTTCAACACTATCACAAGTGCAAAAAGTGTTTTTTCCACACTAATACAAGTGCAAAAGTGGTTTCCTGCACAAACACAAGTGCGAAAAGTGGTTTTTCAACACTAACACAAGTGCGAAAAGTGGTTTTTCAACACTAACGCAAGTGCGAAAAGTGGTTTTCCACACTAATACAAGTGCAAAAGTGGTTTCCTGCACCAACACAAGTGCGAAAAGTGGTTTTTCAACACTAACACAGGTGCGAAAAGTGGTTTTTCAGCACTATCACAAGTGCAAAAAGTGTTTTTTCCACACTAATACAAGTGCAAAAGTGGTTTCCTGCACCAACACAAGTGCGAAAAGTGGTTTGTCAACACTAACAGAAGTGTGAAAAGTGGTTTTTCAACACTAACACAAGTGCGAAAAGTGGTTTTTCAACACTAACACAAGTGCGAAAAGTGGTTTTTCAACACTAACACAAGTGCAAAAAGTGGTTTTTCCACACTAATAAAAGTGCAAAAGTGGTTTGCTGCACCAACACAGGTGCGAAAAGTGGTTTTTCAACACTAACACAAGTGCGAAAAGTGGTTTTTCAATACTATCACAAGTGCAAAAAGTGGTTTTTCCACACTAATACAAGTGCAAAAAGTGTTTTTTCCACACTAATACAAGTGCAAAAGTGGTTTCCTGCACCAACACAAGTGTGAAAAGTGGTTTTTCAACACTAACACAAGTGCGAACAGTGGTTTTTCAACACTAACGCAAGTGCGAAAAGTGGTTTTTCCACACTAATACAAGTGCAAAAGTGGTTTCCTGCACCAACACAAGTGCAAAAAGTGGTTTTTCAACACTAACACAAGTGCAAAAAGTGGTTTTTCAACACTAACACAAGTGCAAAAAGTGGTTTTTCCACACTAATACAAGTGCAAAAGTGGTTTCCTGCACCAACACAAGTGCGAAAAGTGGTTTTTCAACACTAACACAAGTGCGAAAAGTGGTTTTTCAACACTATCACAAGTGCAAAAAGTGTTTTTTCCACACTAATACAAGTGCAAAAGTGGTTTCCTGCACCAACGCAAGTGCGAAAAGTGGTTTTTCAACACTAACACAAGTGCGAAAAGTGGTTTTTCAACACTAACACAAGTGCGAAAAGTGGTTTTTCCACACTAATACAAGTGCAAAAGTGGTTTCCTGCACCAACACAAGTGCGAAAAGTGTTTTTTCAACACTATCACAAGTGCAAAAAGTGTTTTTTCCACACTAATGCAAGTGCAAAAGTGGTTTCCTGCACCAACACAAGTGCGAAAAGTGGTTTTTCAACAATAACACAAGTGCGAAAAGTGGTTTTTCCACACTAATACAAGTACAAAAGTGGTTTCCTGCACCAACACAAGTGCGAAAAGTGGTTTTTCAACACTAACACAAGTGCGAAAAGTGCTCTTTCAACACTAACACAAGTGCGAAAAGTGGTTTTTCAACACTAACACAAGTGCGAAAAGTGGTTTTTCAACATTAACACAAGTGCAAAAAGTGGTTTTTCCACACTAATACAAGTGCAAAAGTGGTTTCCTGCACCAACACAGGTGCGAAAAGTGGTTTTTCAACACTAACACAAGTGCGAAAAGTGGTTTTTCAACACTATCACAAGTGCAAAAAGTGTTTTTTCCACACTAATACAAGTGCAAAAGTGGTTTCCTGCACCAACACAAGTGCGAAAAGTGGTTTTTCAACACTAACACAAGTGCTAAAAGGGGTTTTTCAACACTATCACAAGTGCAAAAAGTGTTTTTTCCACACTAATACAAGTGCAAAAGTGGTTTCCTGCACCAACACAAGTGCGAAAAGTGGTTTTTCAACACTAACACAAGTGCTAAAAGGGGTTTTTCAACACTATCACAAGTGCAAAAAGTGGTTTTTCCACACTAATACAAGTGCAAAAGTGGTTTCCTGCACCAACACAAGTGCGAAAAGTGGTTTTTCAACACTAACACAAGTGCAAAAAGTGGTTTTTCAACACTAACACAAGTGCGAAAAGTGGTTTTTCAACACTAGCACAAGTGCAAAAAGTGGTTTTTCCACACTAATACAAGTGCAAAAGTGGTTTCCTGCACAACACAAGTGCGAAAAGTGGTTTTTCAACACTAACACAAGTGCGAAAAGTGGTTTTTCAATAACACAAGTGCGAAAAGTGGTTTTTCAACACTATCACAAGTGCAAAAAGTGTTTTTTCCACACTAATACAAGTGCAAAAGTGGTTTCCTGCACCAACGCAAGTGCGAAAAGTGGTTTTTCAACACTAACACAAGTGCGAAAAGTGGTTTTTCAACACTAACACAAGTGCGAAAAGTGGTTTTTCAACACTATCACAAGTGCAAATAGTGTTTTTTCCAGTCTAATACAAGTGCAAAAGTGGTTTCCTGCACCAACACAAGTGCGAAAAGTGGTTTTTCAACACTAACACAAGTGCGAAAAGTGGTTTTTCAACACTAACACAAGTGCGAAAAGTGGTTTTTCAACACTAACACAAGTGCAAAAAGTGGTTTTTCCACACTAATACAAGTGCAAAAGTGGTTTCCTGCACCAACACAGGTGCGAAAAGTGGTTTTTCAACACTAACACAAGTGCGAAAAGTGGTTTTTCAACACTATCACAAGTGCAAAAAGTGTTTTTTCCACACTAATACAAGTGCAAAAGTGGTTTCCTGCACCAACACAAGTGCGAAAAGTGGTTTTTCAACACTAACACAAGTGCTAAAAGGGGTTTTTCAACACTATCACAAGTGCAAAAAGTGTTTTTTCCACACTAATACAAGTGCAAAAGTGGTTTCCTGCACCAACACAAGTGCGAAAAGTGGTTTTTCAACACTAACACAAGTGCTAAAAGGGGTTTTTCAACACTATCACAAGTGCAAAAAGTGGTTTTTCCACACTAATACAAGTGCAAAAGTGGTTTCCTGCACCAACACAAGTGCGAAAAGTGGTTTTTCAACACTAACACAAGTGCAAAAAGTGGTTTTTCAACACTAACACAAGTGCGAAAAGTGGTTTTTCAACACTAGCACAAGTGCAAAAAGTGCTTTTTCCACACTAATACAAGTGCAAAAGTGGTTTCCTGCACAACACAAGTGCGAAAAGTGGTTTTTCAACACTAACACAAGTGCGAAAAGTGGTTTTTCAATAACACAAGTGCGAAAAGTGGTTTTTCAACACTATCACAAGTGCAAAAAGTGTTTTTTCCACACTAATACAAGTGCAAAAGTGGTTTCCTGCACCAACGCAAGTGCGAAAAGTGGTTTTTCAACACTAACACAAGTGCGAAAAGTGGTTTTTCAACACTAACACAAGTGCGAAAAGTGGTTTTTCAACACTATCACAAGTGCAAATAGTGTTTTTTCCAGTCTAATACAAGTGCAAAAGTGGTTTCCTGCACCAACACAAGTGCGAAAAGTGGTTTTTCAACACTAACACAAGTGCGAAAAGTGGTTTTTCAACACTAACACAAGTGCGAAAAGTGGTTTTTCAACACTAACACAAGTGCAAAAAGTGGTTTTTCCACACTAATAAAAGTGCAAAAGTGGTTTGCTGCACCAACACAGGTGCGAAAAGTGGTTTTTCAACACTAACACAAGTGCGAAAAGTGGTTTTTCAATACTATCACAAGTGCAAAAAGTGGTTTTTCCACACTAATACAAGTGCAAAAAGTGTTTTTTCCACACTAATACAAGTGCAAAAGTGGTTTCCTGCACCAACACAAGTGTGAAAAGTGGTTTTTCAACACTAACACAAGTGCGAGCAGTGGTTTTTCAACACTAACGCAAGTGCGAAAAGTGGTTTTTCCACACTAATACAAGTGCAAAAGTGGTTTCCTGCACCAACACAAGTGCAAAAAGTGGTTTTTCAACACTAACACAAGTGCAAAAAGTGGTTTTTCAACACTAACACAAGTGCAAAAAGTGCTTTTTCCACACTAATACAAGTGCAAAAGTGGTTTCCTGCACCAACACAAGTGCGAAAAGTGGTTTTTCAACACTAACACAAGTGCGAAAAGTGGTTTTTCAACACTATCACAAGTGCAAAAAGTGGTTTTTCCACACTAATACAAGTGCAAAAGTGGTTTCCTGCACCAACACAAGTGCGAAAAGTGGTTTTTCAACACTAACACAAGTGCGAAAAGTGGTTTTTCAACACTAACACAAGTGCGAAAAGTGGTTTTTCAACACTATCACAAGTGCAAAAAGTGTTTTTTCCACACTAATACAAGTGCAAAAGTGGTTTCCTGCACCAACGCAAGTGCGAAAAGTGGTTTTTCAACACTAACACAAGTGCGAAAAGTGGTTTTTCAACACTAACACAAGTGCGAAAAGTGGTTTTTCAACACTATCACAAGTACAAAAAGTGTTTTTTCCACACTAATACAAGTGCAAAAGTGGTTTCCTGCACCAACACAAGTGCGAAAAGTGGTTTTTCAACACCAACAGAAGTGCGAAAAGTGGTTTTTCAACACTAACACAAGTGCGAAAAGTGGTTTTTCAACACTAACACAAGTGCGAAAAGTGGTTTTTCAACACTAACACAAGTGCGAAAAGTGGTTTTTCAACACTAACACAAGTGCGAAAAGTGGTTTTTCCACACTAATACAAGTGCAAAAGTGGTTTCCTGCACCAACACAAGTGCGAAAAGTGTTTTTTCAACACTATCACAAGTGCAAAAAGTGTTTTTTCCACACTAATGCAAGTGCAAAAGTGGTTTCCTGCACCAACACAAGTGCGAAAAGTGGTTTTTCAACACTATCACAAGTGCAAAAAGTGGTTTTTCCACACTAATACAAGTGCAAAAGTGGTTTCCTGCACCAACACAAGTGCGAAAAGTGGTTTTTCAACACTAACACAAGTGCAAAAAGTGGTTTTTCAACACTAACACAAGTGCGAAAAGTGGTTTTTCAACACTAGCACAAGTGCAAAAAGTGCTTTTTCCACACTAATACAAGTGCAAAAGTGGTTTCCTGCACAACACAAGTGCGAAAAGTGGTTTTTCAACACTAACACAAGTGCGAAAAGTGGTTTTTCAATAACACAAGTGCGAAAAGTGGTTTTTCAACACTATCACAAGTGCAAAAAGTGTTTTTTCCACACTAATACAAGTGCAAAAGTGGTTTCCTGCACCAACGCAAGTGCGAAAAGTGGTTTTTCAACACTAACACAAGTGCGAAAAGTGGTTTTTCAACACTAACACAAGTGCGAAAAGTGGTTTTTCAACACTATCACAAGTGCAAATAGTGTTTTTTCCAGTCTAATACAAGTGCAAAAGTGGTTTCCTGCACCAACACAAGTGCGAAAAGTGGTTTTTCAACACTAACACAAGTGCGAAAAGTGGTTTTTCAACACTAACACAAGTGCGAAAAGTGGTTTTTCAACACTAACACAAGTGCAAAAAGTGGTTTTTCCACACTAATAAAAGTGCAAAAGTGGTTTGCTGCACCAACACAGGTGCGAAAAGTGGTTTTTCAACACTAACACAAGTGCGAAAAGTGGTTTTTCAATACTATCACAAGTGCAAAAAGTGGTTTTTCCACACTAATACAAGTGCAAAAAGTGTTTTTTCCACACTAATACAAGTGCAAAAGTGGTTTCCTGCACCAACACAAGTGTGAAAAGTGGTTTTTCAACACTAACACAAGTGCGAGCAGTGGTTTTTCAACACTAACGCAAGTGCGAAAAGTGGTTTTTCCACACTAATACAAGTGCAAAAGTGGTTTCCTGCACCAACACAAGTGCAAAAAGTGGTTTTTCAACACTAACACAAGTGCAAAAAGTGGTTTTTCAACACTAACACAAGTGCAAAAAGTGCTTTTTCCACACTAATACAAGTGCAAAAGTGGTTTCCTGCACCAACACAAGTGCGAAAAGTGGTTTTTCAACACTAACACAAGTGCGAAAAGTGGTTTTTCAACACTATCACAAGTGCAAAAAGTGGTTTTTCCACACTAATACAAGTGCAAAAGTGGTTTCCTGCACCAACACAAGTGCGAAAAGTGGTTTTTCAACACTAACACAAGTGCGAAAAGTGGTTTTTCAACACTAACACAAGTGCGAAAAGTGGTTTTTCAACACTATCACAAGTGCAAAAAGTGTTTTTTCCACACTAATACAAGTGCAAAAGTGGTTTCCTGCACCAACGCAAGTGCGAAAAGTGGTTTTTCAACACTAACACAAGTGCGAAAAGTGGTTTTTCAACACTAACACAAGTGCGAAAAGTGGTTTTTCAACACTATCACAAGTACAAAAAGTGTTTTTTCCACACTAATACAAGTGCAAAAGTGGTTTCCTGCACCAACACAAGTGCGAAAAGTGGTTTTTCAACACCAACAGAAGTGCGAAAAGTGGTTTTTCAACACTAACACAAGTGCGAAAAGTGGTTTTTCAACACTAACACAAGTGCGAAAAGTGGTTTTTCAACACTAACACAAGTGCGAAAAGTGGTTTTTCAACACTAACACAAGTGCGAAAAGTGGTTTTTCCACACTAATACAAGTGCAAAAGTGGTTTCCTGCACCAACACAAGTGCGAAAAGTGTTTTTTCAACACTATCACAAGTGCAAAAAGTGTTTTTTCCACACTAATGCAAGTGCAAAAGTGGTTTCCTGCACCAACACAAGTGCGAAAAGTGGTTTTTCAACAATAACACAAGTGCGAAAAGTGGTTTTTCCACACTAATACAAGTACAAAAGTGGTTTCCTGCACCAACACAAGTGCGAAAAGTGGTTTTTCAACACTAACACAAGTGCGAAAAGTGCTCTTTCAACACTAACACAAGTGCGAAAAGTGGTTTTTCAACACTAACACAAGTGCGAAAAGTGGTTTTTCAACATTAACACAAGTGCAAAAAGTGGTTTTTCCACACTAATACAAGTGCAAAAGTGGTTTCCTGCACCAACACAAGTGCGAAAAGTGGTTTTTCAACACTAACACAAGTGCGAAAAGTGGTTTTTCAACACTATCACAAGTGCAAAAAGTGTTTTTTCCACACTAATACAAGTGCAAAAGTGGTTTCCTGCACCAACACAAGTGCGAAAAGTGGTTTTTCAACACTAACACAAGTGCTAAAAGGGGTTTTTCAACACTATCACAAGTGCAAAAAGTGTTTTTTCCACACTAATACAAGTGCAAAAGTGGTTTCCTGCACCAACACAAGTGCGAAAAGTGGTTTTTCAACACTAACACAAGTGCTAAAAGGGGTTTTTCAACACTATCACAAGTGCAAAAAGTGGTTTTTCCACACTAATACAAGTGCAAAAGTGGTTTCCTGCACCAACACAAGTGCGAAAAGTGGTTTTTCAACACTAACACAAGTGCAAAAAGTGGTTTTTCAACACTAACACAAGTGCGAAAAGTGGTTTTTCAACACTAGCACAAGTGCAAAAAGTGTTTTTTCCACACTAATACAAGTGCAAAAGTGGTTTCCTGCACAACACAAGTGCGAAAAGTGGTTTTTCAACACTAACACAAGTGCGAAAAGTGGTTTTTCAATAACACAAGTGCGAAAAGTGGTTTTTCAACACTATCACAAGTGCAAAAAGTGTTTTTTCCACACTAATACAAGTGCAAAAGTGGTTTCCTGCACCAACGCAAGTGCGAAAAGTGGTTTTTCAACACTAACACAAGTGCGAAAAGTGGTTTTTCAACACTAACACAAGTGCGAAAAGTGGTTTTTCAACACTATCACAAGTGCAAATAGTGTTTTTTCCAGTCTAATACAAGTGCAAAAGTGGTTTCCTGCACCAACACAAGTGCGAAAAGTGGTTTTTCAACACTAACACAAGTGCGAAAAGTGGTTTTTCAACACTAACACAAGTGCGAAAAGTGTTTTTTCCACACTAATACAAGTGCGAAAAGTGGTTTTTCAACACTATCACAAGTGCAAAAAGTGTTTTTTCCACACTAATACAAGTGCAAAAGTGGTTTCCTGCACCAACACAAGTGCAAAAAGTGGTTTTTCAACACTAACACAAGTGCGAAAAGTGGTTTTTCAACACTAACACAAGTGCGAAAAGTGTTTTTTCCACACTAATACAAGTGCAAAAGTGGTTTCCTGCACCAACACAAGTGCAAAAAGTGGTTTTTCAACACTAACACAAGTGCGAAAAGTGGTTTTTCAACACTATCACAAGTGCAAAAAGTGTTTTTTCCACACTAATACAAGTGCAAAAGTGGTTTCCTGCACAACACAAGTGCGAAAAGTGGTTTTTCAACACTAACACAAGTGCGAAAAGTGGTTTTTCAATAACACAAGTGCGAAAAGTGGTTTTTCAACACTATCACAAGTGCAAAAAGTGTTTTTTCCACACTAATACAAGTGCAAAAGTGGTTTCCTGCACCAACGCAAGTGCGAAAAGTGGTTTTTCAACACTAACACAAGTGCGAAAAGTGGTTTTTCAACACTAACACAAGTGCGAAAAGTGGTTTTTCAACACTATCACAAGTGCAAAAAGTGTTTTTTCCAGTCTAATACAAGTGCAAAAGTGGTTTCCTGCACCAACACAAGTGTGAAAAGTGGTTTTTCAACACTAACACAAGTGCGAAAAGTGGTTTTTCAACACTAACACAAGTGCGAAAAGGGTTTTTCCACACTAATACAAGTGCGAAAAGTGGTTTTTCAACACTATCACAAGTGCAAAAAGTGTTTTTTCCACACTAAAGTGGAAAAGTGGTTTCCTGCACCAACACAAGTGCGAAAAGTGTTTTTTCAACACTAACACACGTGCGAAAAGTGGTTTTTCAACACTAACACAAGTGCGAAAAGTGGTTTTTCAACACTATCACAAGTGCAAAAAGTGTTTTTTCTACACTAATACAAGTGCAAAAAGTGTTTTTTCCACACTAATACAAGTGCGAAAAGTGGTTTTTCAACACTATCACAAGTGCAAAAAGTGTTTTTTCCACACTAATACAAGTGCAAAAGTGGTTTCCTGCACCAACACAAGTGCAAAAAGTGGTTTTTCAACACTAACACAAGTGCGAAAAGTGGTTTTTCAACACTATCACAAGTGCAAAAAGTGTTTTTTCCACACTAATACAAGTGCAAAAGTGGTTTCCTGCACCAACACAAGTGCGAAAAGTGGTTTTTCAACCCTAACACAAGTGCGAAAAGTGGTTTTTCAACACTAACACAAGTGCGAAAAGTGGTTTTTCAACACTATCACAAGTGCAAAAAGTGTTTTTTCCACACTAATACAAGTGCAAAAGTGGTTTCCTGCACCAACACAAGTGCGAAAAGTGGTTTTTCAACACTAAAACAAGTGCAAAAAGTGGTTTTTCAACACTAACACAAGTGCGAAAAGTGTTTTTTCCACACTAATACAAGTGCAAAAGTGGTTTCCTGCACCAACACAAGTGCGAAAAGTCGTTTTTCAACACTAACACAAGTGCGAAAAGTGGTTTTTCAACACTATCACAAGTGCAAAAAGTGTTTTTTCCACACTAATACAAGTGCAAAAGTGCTTTCCTGCACCAACACAAGTGCGAAAAGTGGTTTTTCAACACTAACACAAGTGCGAAAAGTGGTTTTTCAACACTAACACAAGTGCGAAAAGTGGTTTTTCCACACTAATACAAGTGCAAAAGTGGTTTCCTGCACCAACACAAGTGCGAAAAGTGGTTTTTCAACACTAACACAAGTGCGAAAAGTGGTTTTTCAACACTAACACAAGTGAGAAAAGTGTTTTTTCCACACTAATACAAGTGCAAAAGTGCTTTCCTGCACCAACACAAGTGCGAAAAGTGGTTTTTCAACACTAACACAAGTGCGAAAAGTGGTTTTTCAACACTAACACAAGTGCGAAAAGTGGTTTTTCCACACTAATACAAGTGCAAAAGTGGTTTCCTGCACCAACACAAGTGCGAAAAGTGGTTTTTCAACACTAACACAAGTGCGAAAAGTGGTTTTTCAACACTAACACAAGTGCGAAAAATGGTTTTTCAACACTATCACAAGTGCAAAAAGTGTTTTTTCCACACTAATACAAGTGCAAAAGTGGTTTCCTGCACCAACACGTGTGAAAAGTGGTTTTTCAACACTAACACAAGTGCGAAAAGTGGTTTTTCAACACTAACACAAGTGCGAAAAGTGGTTTTTCAACACTATCACAAGTGCAAAAAGTGTTTTTTCCACACTAATACAAGTGCAAAAGTGGTTTCCTGCACCAACACAAGTGCGAAAAGTGGTTTTTCAACACCAACAGAAGTGCGAAAAGTGGTTTTTCAACACTAACACAAGTGCGAAAAGTGGTTTTTCAACACTAACACAAGTGCGAAAAGTGGTTTTTCAACACTAACACAAGTATAAAAAGTGGTTTTTCCACACTAATACAAGTGCAAAAGTGGTTTGCTGCACCAACACAGGTGCAAAAAGTGGTTTTTCAACACTAACACAAGTGCGAAAAGTGGTTTTTCAACACTATCACAAGTGCAAAAAGTGGTTTTTCCACACTAATACAAGTGCAAAAAGTGTTTTTTCCACACTAATACAAGTGCAAAAGTGGTTTCCTGCACCAACACAAGTGCGAAAAGTGGTTTTTCAACTCTATCACAAGTGCAAAAAGTGTTTTTTCCACACTAATACAAGTGCAAAAGTGGTTTCCTGCACCAACACAAGTGCGAAAAGTGGTTCTTCAACACTAACACAAGTGCGAACAGTGGTTTTTCAACACTAACACAAGTGCGAAAAGTGGTTTTTCCACACTAATACAAGTGCAAAAGTGGTTTCCTGCACCAACACAAGTGCAAAAAGTGGTTTTTCAACACTAACACAAGTGCAAAAAGTGGTTTTTCAACACTATCACAAGTGCAAAAAGTGTTTTTTCCACACTAATACAAGTGCAAAAGTGGTTTCCTGCACCAACACAAGTGCGAAAAGTGGTTTTTCAACACTAACACAAGTGCGAAAAGTGGTTTTTCAACACTAACACAAGTGCGAAAAGTGGTTTTTCAACACTAACACAAGTGCGAAAAGTGTTTTTTCCACACTAATACAAGTGCAAAAGTGGTTTCCTGCACCAACACAAGTGCGAAAAGTGGTTTTTCAACACTAACACAAGTGCGAAAAGTGGTTTTTCAACACTATCACAAGTGCAAAAAGTGTTTTTTTCACACTAATACAAGTGCAAAAGTGGTTTCCTGCACCAACACAAGTGCGAAAAGTGGTTTTTCAACACTAACACAAGTGCGAAAAGTGGTTTTTCAACACTAACACAAGTGCGAAAAGTGGTTTTTCAACACTATCACAAGTGCAAAAAGTGTTTTTTCCACACTAATACAAGTGCAAAAGTGGTTTCCTGCACCAACACAAGTGCGAAAAGTGGTTTTTCAACACTAACACAAGTGCGAAAAGTGGTTTTTCAACACTAACACAAGTGCGAAAAGTGGTTTTTCAACACTATCACAAGTGCAAAAAGTGTTTTTTCCACACTAATACAAGTGCAAAAGTGGTTTCCTGCACCAACGCAAGTGCGAAAAGTGGTTTTTCAACACTAACACAAGTGCGAAAAGTGGTTTTTCAACACTAACACAAGTGCGAAAAGTGGTTTTTCAACACTAACACAAGTGCGAAAAGTGGTTTTTCCACACTAATACAAGTGCAAAAGTGGTTTCCTGCACCAACACAAGTGCGAAAAGTGTTTTTTCAACACTATCACAAGTGCAAAAAGTGTTTTTTCCACACTAATGCAAGTGCAAAAGTGGTTTCCTGCACCAACACAAGTGCGAAAAGTGGTTTTTCAACAATAACACAAGTGCGAAAAGTGGTTTTTCCACACTAATACAAGTACAAAAGTGGTTTCCTGCACCAACACAAGTGCGAAAAGTGGTTTTTCAACACTAACACAAGTGCGAAAAGTGCTCTTTCAACACTAACACAAGTGCGAAAAGGGTTTTTTCCACACTAATAGAAGTGCAAAAGTGGTTTCCTGCACCAACACAAGTGCGAAAAGTGGTTTTTCAACACTAACACAAGTGCGAAAAGTGGTTTTTCAACACTATCACAAGTGCAAAAAGTGGTTTTTCCACAATAATACAAGTGCAAAAGTGGTTTCCTGCACCAACACAAGTGCGAAAAGTGGTTTTTCAACACTAACACAAGTGCAAAAAGTGGTTTTTCAACACTATCACAAGTGCAAAAAGTGTTTTTTCCACACTAATACAAGTGCAAAAGTGGTTTCCTGCACCAACACAAGTGCGAAAAGTGGTTTTTCAACATTAACACAAGTGCGAAAAGTGGTTTTTCAACACTATCACAAGTGCAAAAAGTGTTTTTTCCACACTAATACGAGTGCAAAAGTGGTTTCCTGCACCAACACAAGTGCGAAAAGTGGTTTTTCAACACTAACACAAGTGCGAAAAGTGGTTTTTCAACACTAACACAAGTGAGAAAAGTGTTTTTTCCACACTAATACAAGTGCAAAAGTGGTTTCCTGCACCAACACAAGTGCGAAAAGTGGTTTTTCAACACTAACAGAAGTGCGAAAAGTGGTTTTTCAACACTAACACAAGTGCGAAAAGTGGTTTTTCAACACTAACACAAGTGCGAAAAGTGGTTTTTCAACATTAACACAAGTGCAAAAAGTGGTTTTTCCACACTAATACAAGTGCAAAAGTGGTTTCCTGCACCAACACAAGTGCGAAAAGTGGTTTTTCAACACTAACACAAGTGCGAAAAGTGGTTTTTCAACACTAATACAAGTGCAAAAAGTGTTTTTTCCACACTGATACAAGTGCAAAAGTGGTTTCCTGCACCAACACAAGTGCGAAAAGTGGTTTTTCAACACTAACACAAGTGCGAAAAGTGGTTTTTCCACACTAATACAAGTGCAAAAGTGGTTTCCTGCACCCAACACAAGTGCGAAAAGTGGTTTTTCAACACTAACACAAGTGCGAAAAGTGGTTTTTCAACACTATCACAAGTGCAAAAAGTGTTTTTTCCACACTAATACAAGTGCAAAAGTGGTTTCCTGCACCAACACAAGTGCGAAAAGTGGTTTTTCAACACTAACACAAGTGCGAAAAGTGGTTTTTCAACACTAACACAAGTGCGAAAAGTGTTTTTTCCACACTAATACAAGTGCAAAAGTGGTTTCCTCCACCAACACAAGTGCAAAAAGTGGTTTTTCAACACTAACACAAGTGCGAAAAGTGGTTTTTCAACACTATCACAAGTGCAAAAAGTGTTTTTTCCACACTAATACAAGTGCAAAAGTGGTTTCCTGCACAACACAAGTGCGAAAAGTGGTTTTTCAACACTAACACAAGTGCGAAAAGTGGTTTTTCAATAACACAAGTGCGAAAAGTGGTTTTTCAACACTATCACAAGTGCAAAAAGTGTTTTTTCCACACTAATACAAGTGCAAAAGTGGTTTCCTGCACCAACGCAAGTGCGAAAAGTGGTTTTTCAACACTAACACAAGTGCGAAAAGTGGTTTTTCAACACTAACACAAGTGCGAAAAGTGGTTTTTCAACACTATCACAAGTGCAAAAAGTGTTTTTTCCAGTCTAATACAAGTGCAAAAGTGGTTTCCTGCACCAACACAAGTGCGAAAAGTGGTTTTTCAACACTAACACAAGTGCGAAAAGTGGTTTTTCAACACTAACACAAGTGCGAAAAGTGTTTTTTCCACACTAATACAAGTGCGAAAAGTGGTTTTTCAACACTATCACAAGTGCAAAAAGTGTTTTTTCCACACTAAAGTGGAAAAGTGGTTTCCTGCACCAACACAAGTGCGAAAAGTGTTTTTTCAACACTAACACACGTGCGAAAAGTGGTTTTTCAACACTAACACAAGTGCGAAAAGTGGTTTTTCAACACTATCACAAGTGCAAAAAGTGTTTTTTCTACACTAATACAAGTGCAAAAAGTGTTTTTTCCACACTAATACAAGTGCGAAAAGTGGTTTTTCAACACTATCACAAGTGCAAAAAGTGTTTTTTCCACACTAATACAAGTGCAAAAGTGGTTTCCTGCACCAACACAAGTGCAAAAAGTGGTTTTTCAACACTAACACAAGTGCGAAAAGTGGGTTTTCAACACTATCACAAGTGCAAAAAGTGTTTTTTCCACACTAATACAAGTGCAAAAGTGGTTTCCTGCACCAACACAAGTGCGAAAAGTGGTTTTTCAACCCTAACACAAGTGCGAAAAGTGGTTTTTCAACACTAACACAAGTGCGAAAAGTGGTTTTTCAACACTATCACAAGTGCAAAAAGTGTTTTTTCCACACTAATAGAAGTGCAAAAGTGGTTTCCTGCACCAACACAAGTGCGAAAAGTGGTTTTTCAACACTAACACAAGTGCAAAAAGTGGTTTTTCAACACTAACACAAGTGCGAAAAGTGTTTTTTCCACACTAATACAAGTGCAAAAGTGGTTTCCTGCACCAACACAAGTGCGAAAAGTGGTTTTTCAACACTAACACAAGTGCGAAAAGTGGTTTTTCAACTCTATCACAAGTGCAAAAAGTGTTTTTTCCACACTAATACAAGTGCAAAAGTGGTTTCCTGCACCAACACAAGTGCGAAAAGTGGTTTTTCAACACTATCACAAGTGCGAAAAGTGGTTTTTCCACACTAATACAAGTGCAAAAGTGGTTTCCTGCACCAACACAAGTGCAAAAAGTGGTTTTTCAACACTAACACAAGTGCAAAAAGTGGTTTTTCAACACTATCACAAGTGCAAAAAGTGTTTTTTCCACACTAATACAAGTGCAAAAGTGGTTTCCTGCACCAACACAAGTGCGAAAAGTGGGTTTTCAACACTAACACAAGTGCGAAAAGTGGTTTTTCAACACTAACACAAGTGCGAAAAGTGTTTTTTCCACACTAATACAAGTGAAAAAGTGGTTTCCTGCACCAACACAAGTGCGAAAAGTGGTTTTTCAACACTAACACAAGTGCGAAAAGTGGTTTTTCAACACTATCACAAGTGCAAAAAGTGTTTTTTTCACACTAATACAAGTGCAAAAGTGGTTTCCTGCACCAACACAAGTGCGAAAAGTGGTTTTTCAACACTAACACAAGTGCGAAAAGTGGTTTTTCAACACTAACACAAGTGCGAAAAGTGGTTTTTCAACACTATCACAAGTGCAAAAAGTGTTTTTTCCACACTAATACAAGTGCAAAAGTGGTTTCCTGCATCAACACAAGTGCGAAAAGTGGTTTTTCAACACTATCACAAGTGCGAAAAGTGGTTTTTCAACACTAACACAAGTGCGAAAAGTGGTTTTTCAACACTAACACAAGTGCGAAAAGTGGTTTTTCCACACTAATACAAGTGCAAAAGTGGTTTCCTGCACCAACACAAGTGCGAAAAGTGTTTTTTCAACACCAACACAAGTGCAAAAAGTGTTTTTTCCACACTAATGCAAGTGCAAAAGTGGTTTCCTGCACCAACACAAGTGCGAAAAGTGGTTTTTCAACAATAACACAAGTGCGAAAAGTGGTTTTTTCACACTAATACAAGTACAAAAGTGGTTTCCTGCACCAACACAAGTGCGAAAAGTGGTTTTTCAACACTAACACAAGTGCGAAAAGTGCTCTTTCAACACTAACACAAGTGCGAAAAGTGTTTTTTCCACACTAATAGAAGTGCAAAAGTGGTTTCCTGCACCAACACAAGTGCGAAAAGTGGTTTTTCAACACCAACACAAGTGCGAAAAGTGGTTTTTCAACACTATCACAAGTGCAAAGAGTGTTTTTTCCACACTAATACAAGTGCAAAAGTGGTTTCCTGCACCAACACAAGTGCGAAAAGTGGTTTTTCAACACTAACACAAGTGCGAAAAGTGGTTTTTCCACAATAATACAAGTGCAAAAGTGGTTTCCTGCACCAACACAAGTGCGAAAAGTGGTTTTTCAACACTAACACAAGTGCGAAAAGTGGTTTTTCAACACTATCACAAGTGCAAAAAGTGTTTTTTCCACACTAATACAAGTGCAAAAGTGGTTTCCTGCACCAACACAAGTGCGAAAAGTGGTTTTTCAACACTAACACAAGTGCTAAAAGGGGTTTTTCAACACTATCACAAGTGCAAAAAGTGTTTTTTCCACACTAATACAAGTGCAAAAGTGGTTTCCTGCACCAACACAAGTGCGAAAAGTGGTTTTTCAACACTAACACAAGTGTGAAAAGTGGTTTTTCAACACTAACACAAGTGCGAAAAGTGGTTTTTCCACACTAATACAAGTGCAAAAGTGGTTTCCTGCACCAACACAAGTGCGAAAAGTGGTTTTTCAACACTATCACAAGTGCAAAAAGTGTTTTTTCCACACTAATACAAGTGCAAAAGTGGTTTCCTGCACCAACACAAGTGCGAAAAGTGGTTTTTCAACACTAACACAAGTGCGAAAAGTGGTTTTTCAACACTAACACAAGTGCGAAAAGTGGTTTTTCAACACCAACACAAGTGCGAAAAGTGGTTTTTCAACACTAACACAAGTGCGAAAAGTGGTTTTTCCACACTAATACAAGTGCAAAAGTGGTTTCCTGCACCCAACACAAGTGCGAAAAGTGGTTTTTCAACACTAACACAAGTGCGAAAAGTGGTTTTTCAACACTATCACAAGTGCAAAAAGTGTTTTTTCCACACTAATACAAGTGCAAAAGTGGTTTCCTGCACCAACACAAGTGCGAAAAGTGGTTTTTCAACACTAAAACAAGTGCGAAAAGTGGTTTTTCAACACTAACACAAGTGCGAAAAGTGTTTTTTCCACACTAATACAAGTGCAAAAGTGGTTTCCTGCACCAACACAAGTGCAAAAAGTGGTTTTTCAACACTAACACAACTGCGAAAAGTGGTTTTTCAACACTATCACAAGTGCAAAAAGTGTTTTTTCCACACTAATACAAGTGCAAAAGTGGTTTCCTGCACAACACAAGTGCTAAAAGTGGTTTTTCAACACTAACACAAGTGCGAAAAGTGGTTTTTCAATAACACAAGTGCGAAAAGTGGTTTTTCAACACTATCACAAGTGCAAAAAGTGTTTTTCCACACTAATACAAGTGCAAAAGTGGTTTCCTGCACCAACGCAAGTGCGAAAAGTGGTTTTTCAACACTAACACAAGTGCGAAAAGTGGTTTTTCAACACTAACACAAGTGCGAAAAGTGGTTTTTCAACACTATCACAAGTGCAAAAAGTGTTTTTTCCAGTCTAATACAAGTGCAAAAGTGGTTTCCTGCACCAACACAAGTGCGAAAAGTGGTTTTTCAACACTAACACATGTCCGAAAAGTGGTTTTTCAACACTAACACAAGTGCGAAAAGTGTTTTTTCCACACTAATACAAGTGCGAAAAGTGGTTTTTCAACACTATCACAAGTGCAAAAAGTGTTTTTTCCACACTAAAGTGGAAAAGTGGTTTCCTGCACCAACACAAGTGCGAAAAGTGTTTTTTCAACACTAACACAAGTGCGAAAAGTGGTTTTTCAACACTAACACAAGTGCGAAAAGTGGTTTTTCAACACTATCACAAGTGCAAAAAGTGTTTTTTCTCCACTAATACAAGTGCAAAAAGTGTTTTTTCCACACTAATACAAGTGCGAAAAGTGGTTTTTCAACACTATCACAAGTGCAAAAAGTGTTTTTTCCACACTAATACAAGTGCAAAAGTGGTTTCCTGCACCAACACAAGTGCAAAAAGTGGTTTTTCAACACTAACACAAGTGCGAAAAGTGGTTTTTCAACACTATCACAAGTGCAAAAAGTGTTTTTTCCACACTAATACAAGTGCAAAAGTGGTTTCCTGCACCAACACAAGTGCGAAAAGTGGTTTTTCAACCCTAACACAAGTGCAAAAGTGGTTTCCTGCACCAACACAAGTGCGAAAAGTGGTTTTTCAACAATAACACAAGTGCGAAAAGTGGTTTTTCCACACTAATACAAGTACAAAAGTGGTTTCCTGCACCAACACAAGTGCGAAAAGTGGTTTTTCAACACTAACACAAGTGCGAAAAGTGCTCTTTCAACACTAACACAAGTGCGAAAAGGGTTTTTTCCACACTAATAGAAGTGCAAAAGTGGTTTCCTGCACCAACACAAGTGCGAAAAGTGGTTTTTCAACACTAACACAAGTGCGAAAAGTGGTTTTTCAACACTATCACAAGTGCAAAAAGTGGTTTTTCCACAATAATACAAGTGCAAAAGTGGTTTCCTGCACCAACACAAGTGCGAAAAGTGGTTTTTCAACACTAACACAAGTGCGAAAAGTGGTTTTTCAACACTATCACAAGTGCAAAAAGTGTTTTTTCCACACTAATACAAGTGCAAAAGTGGTTTCCTGCACCAACACAAGTGCGAAAAGTGGTTTTTCAACATTAACACAAGTGCGAAAAGTGGTTTTTCAACACTATCACAAGTGCAAAAAGTGTTTTTTCCACACTAATACGAGTGCAAAAGTGGTTTCCTGCACCAACACAAGTGCGAAAAGTGGTTTTTCAACACTAACACAAGTGCGAAAAGTGGTTTTTCAACACTAACACAAGTGAGAAAAGTGTTTTTTCCACACTAATACAAGTGCAAAAGTGGTTTCCTGCACGAACACAAGTGCGAAAAGTGGTTTTTCAACACTAACAGAAGTGCGAAAAGTGGTTTTTCAACACTAACACAAGTGCGAAAAGTGGTTTTTCAACACTAACACAAGTGCGAAAAGTGGTTTTTCAACATTAACACAAGTGCAAAAAGTGGTTTTTCCACACTAATACAAGTGCAAAAGTGGTTTCCTGCACCAACACAAGTGCGATAAGTGGTTTTTCAACACTAACACAAGTGCGAAAAGTGGTTTTTCAACACTAATACAAGTGCAAAAAGTGTTTTTTCCACACTGATACAAGTGCAAAAGTGGTTTCCTGCACCAACACAAGTGCGAAAAGTGGTTTTTCAACACTAACACAAGTGCGAAAAGTGGTTTTTCAACACTATCACAAGTGCAAAAAGTGTTTTTTCCACACTAATACAAGTGCAAAAGTGGTTTCCTGCACCAACACAAGTGCGAAAAGTGGTTTTTCAACACTAACACAAGTGCGAAAAGTGGTTTTTCCACACTAATACAAGTGCAAAAGTGGTTTCCTGCACCCAACACAAGTGCGAAAAGTGGTTTTTCAACACTAACACAAGTGCGAAAAGTGGTTTTTCAACACTATCACAAGTGCAAAAAGTGTTTTTTCCACACTAATACAAGTGCAAAAGTGGTTTCCTGCACCAACACAAGTGCGAAAAGTGTTTTTTCAACACTAACACAAGTGCGAAAAGTGGTTTTTCAACACTAACACAAATGCGAAAAGTGTTTT